>NW_028318776.1:3342500-3645000 GCF_062004578.1 Staurois parvus
TGATGGATCTACGCAGATATCCTTTAGATGAACAGAACTGTACTCTTGAAATTGAAAGCTGTAAGTACATTCAATTCTTTACTTTTTGTACTACAAATTAAATCTATAAAGAAGTTAAGGTGGAACTTCGCCACAAAAAGTGCACTCTTTGTGAGAAAGGGGAAGCAGGTACCTGGTTTGACAGGTACCCGCTTCCAATTACAGTTGGATCACCTCAGCGATCTGAGCAGAAGTTTACCCCCCTTCCCCTGCAGCCTTCTGGGACACATCACAGGTCTTTCCTTTTAGATTTAGCAGTCCCCTTGCTTTATCATCTCTGAAATTTTAGCAAATGCAAACAAATACTAGGAATCCTGGCTGAAATCTTGCAATATAAGTAGGTGTTTGTTAATTGAAATAGCACAGTGTACTGGGAGCATCATAGTAAAACCTTGAAGCATTTTGTGCTATCAGTGTTTCTTCATAAGGTCCAGCCCTTATGAGTAAATAATGGTAGTGTTGAATGCTTCAAGGTTTTTTGAAGGATGCTGCTTGAATACTGTATGCTTTCAATTAATAAACAGCTACCTACAGGGGCGGACTGACCATTTAGAAACTCGGGCACTGTCCGAGGGCCCGGTGGTCAGTAGGGGGCCCCTTGAGATTCCCCTGGTACCTTTTTCATAGGCTTTTTTGAGTTTGGGCAAGGACACAGGGGCCCCATGATCCCCTATTGCCCGGGGGCCCCATGAGTTGTCAGTCCACCCCTGCCTACCTATATTGCAAGATTTCAGCAAGGATACCTTCTGTCTGTGCTAATGATGGGATCCAGCAAGTTCTGAGGCAAAGCTGAAAACAAAATTGCTTGGGGCAGGATTAAGAGCCAGATTATCCTTGCATCATAGATTTATTTGCATGGCTATCTACAAAGCTGTTCATCTTTTGGTCCATGTATAGCTATGTCAAACCATGCAAGGACAGCCATACACAGCCCAATAGCACAATGGGGTTGATTTACTAAAGACAAATAGACTTTGCAAGGGAATTTTCCCCAGAGTTTAGTGAAGAAGGGAAAGCCCTGCCTACATCTCATTGTCCAATCAATTTCTTTTTCTTGCACATGATTGGGTATTTTTGGCAAAGTTAAACTTCACCTCATTCACTACGCTTGCAGAGTGAAACTTTCCTTGCAAAGTGAACAACATATTTGCTTTTAGTGATTCAACCCCCATACGTTCAACTGGGCCATATTAAGGGTTAACTACCAAAGGTGACCACATGACAAAACCAATGATAAACCATTCTAAATGCTAGAAGAGATCATTATAACAAAGATATTTTTTTAAATGTTGGTAAATCATGCATCAATAATTCTTTATTTTTCTATTGAGAAGAAAACAGACCCTTGCACTGCATGTGCACCACAAAGGAGGGCCTTGCCTTTGTTTTCTTAATTATCTGTTGCTACACTCATTTTGTTACCCATTGCCAGTAATAGTCAAGCCATTTGAAATGCTATTCCAGTTATTTCTTAAAGGTCAGCCACTGATATTTTCCTTTTATGTAACTAAATAAGGAAAATAAAATCTGGGTTTGACTCATTACATTTTCCATCTGGGCTCTCTTCCTGTAGATATTGCACATTGTGGTTCCATGTGGTGTCTAAACATTCTCATAAGAATGTCCCTTTAGCAGTGCAGAAACACTGTCATGTACTGAATATGCTGGGCTAAGGTGTTCCTAGACATGAGATGATTGTCACTATTGGCAAAACGGTTTTAAAAACTTTCTAATTTCTTCTCATGTGTTTGGACAATCAGCATTTGCCTTGACACATTCCATGGAGATTGGATAGTGGCGTGACTTACTTGTGATTCATAAGAGATAAGTGTTGGGCTGTCACAAAAAATTCAACAATAGCAAAAAATCAGACAAACTAATAAATAATAATAAAGTCCAAGTGTTAACTGAAAAAAAGTCCACTGTAAGAAATTTTGATCAATACAAAGTGCTTCGGCCACCATGTAAGAAAAGAGGCTGCTTATCAGAAGTTTAGACTTCACATTACAAAAGGTCTAAAAATGCATTTAAATGATACAGGATCCCACATGGATGGATGTATGGCTCCAATCTGCTTAGCCTCTCAGCCAATAATGACTCAGATTCCTCTCATAGAAATAATATGCCGCAGGATGATCTCAAAATTGTTCACTAAATCCAATCTCACCACCATAGATACATGCCTGGGAAAGAATAATATCCCATAGTGAAGTATTGTATAAAATTTATAAAAAAAAAAAAAAAAACAAGTAAAGGTACTGAAACAAACAAATTCTGCCCGACATACTTTTTGTTCAATGGAACATCTTGGGGCATCAGTCTTACCCATGTAGCTATAAATGTTGGGGTATGTTCCTGGAACTCATTAAAGTGAGAAAGGCTATTGATTGAATGGCAAAGCATCTTCAACATTACAGACCACGTCCATTTGAATGTGAATAACTACTGCTAACTATTGGAAGGATTCGTAGGCAGTACGGACTTTACTCAACCTTTTTACCAAGGAGGAACTCTTAAAATTATCTTCTGGTCTCAGGGAACTCTTGCTAAAAGTTTTCATTTTTATAGTTCATAATATATTAGCATGATCAGTAAGTTGTGGATAGGATAATAAATGAATAAGGTATGTAACGTCCAGAGTGGATCTGCCTTTACATTGGTGGTTAGTAGAGAAATGTGTTTTTCATTTGTGGTTGTCTAGAGATAAGTATACAAGTGCCACTAACATTGCGAAGCAGAGAAAAAGTTTGTCCTTACAATTGTGGCCAGTGGGAGAATGTGCTCTCTTACATTAGTGGTCAGTGGGAAGAATGTCCTGTTACTTTGGAGATCAGTGTAACACCTCTTGTTAAGTGTTGTCAGCACTGCATCTGTGCAGGCACTGTCAGGTGGGAAATCAGTAATATCACTGCTTACTTATCAAGGAACCCTTCACAAGGCTGGTCTAGCAGCTTTGTGTTAGCTTTATAGAATTCCATCTGACCATTTGTGGGAGGGAAGGAAAATCGTGTCTAGATAGCACTGGTGTAATATTTCCTGAAATGTTTTGCAGCTAATTCACAGCTCAGTCAGCTCAAAAAGGGAACCTATCTGAGATACTAACATTTACAAAGCATTGGTGGGTGATTAAATCTAATGTATAATGTACATGTATCATGCATGTCGTTTTGTTAATGTTTTTGGAAAAAAAATGGAAGGAAACTATAATGCATAGTTCAAAAGGAGAGTGGTGACTCACCCTCAGCAACCCCTTGTCCAGTGCAGGGTTATGGACCCTGCATCGGTCTTGATAGTATCAGGACCTTAGATCACTGAAGAATTAGGGAGACGATGCTGCAGGGACCAGTCTAGCAGCATGGAGAAGCCTGCAGTAGTGGAAGATCAGGTAAGTAAATCTACGTTTCCTATCTCCATACACCCTTGCAGGCTTAGGCATGCTACAGGGGAGAATTTTCAAGTGTCCTGGAGTTCTGCTTTAACGAATGCATAGTTTATTGTTGTAGCATTTATTTAAACATATTGCTACAGTTTCATATTCTTTTGCTTGTTTTTCAAGCACATTTTTGGAATGTCTCGCTATAATATATATATATATATATATATATATATTATAATATATTATATTTATCAGGGAACATAGTAAGCCTTGATTCCTAACTTCTGAGATAATATCAGTAGGCCGCACTGAAATTATGCCTTTCTTCAGTCTGAGTGCAGATATAGACAAGGGCGGGGACAGAGGAGAAACCTGATTAATGCATAGCATCATTTGCACATTAAAACATTAATGGGCAACAATAATATTTTCTTGCCATTGCCATAAACAAGTATAGCTAAACAAAGTTTAAAAAATGGTTACTATTATGCATCTATTTATTTTTTTGCACCTTTTCTGGCAAACATGACATTGGTATTAAGCAAAGCCACAAAATAACCAAAATATTAAATTTTTTCTATAATGCTCATCACCTGTCATATTCTCTATGTTTGCACAGGATCATGTAATAGGCATTATGCCCACATTAATATGTTTTTTTTCTTTTGACTGGGGAAATTATTCTAGACAGTCTAGAATATTGTGCCTACAAACATTTAGTATACAGATTAGGCCTCATGCATACGGACACTTACTATCCCATTTACCAAGGCATAAGTGGCACAGTCTAGAATATTGTGCCTACAAACATTTAGTATACAGATTAGCCCTCATGCATACGGACACTTACTATTCCATTTGCCAAGGCATAAGTGGTGCATCCAGATGTACTGTATGCACATGTGCAAGCAAATGTCAATGCAGAAGCCAGCGTTTACCCAGCATATATCCATGCACTTGTATTGGCAGCTGTATGTGGCGTGTGTGGCTCGCCAGACACCGGAAAGATTTTAAGCCTCAGTACACAGAAGAGTTCCATGTTTATGATGCTTAGGTGTAATCTCCATTTTCACTGGTGACAGGACAATATGGATAAGTCAAAATCTTTTACAATTATAAGTAGTAGGGTTGAATTTAGACCTGTCCACTGCATTTCTATGTTTTACCATGCATGCACTATGGTAGTTTGTGTGTTAACCTGCATTATATTACAGCAGCATGTTCATTTTGAATGGGCTGCTAATGCAGGTTATAATGCACCTGCAGCATTTTTATTTTACTGCACAACTGTAAAATACATATGTGGTTTACATATGTGCTTTTTGGTCCATTAAAACATACATGCATTGCGGTGCTGTGGCTAGGTGCATTGGGGTTCCATACAAAATGAAAGGCACCACACTGTACTATGTTTTTCACATTTCACATCACCCATCTGAATCCAGCTTATGTCTGTACAACCCATTGCCTTGCCTTAAAATAGCAAATCTGCTATAAAAAGCAATATGTTTTAAATATTGTATACATTCTTCATAATTCCAATAATTTACGTTTTTCCACTTCACAGTTAAGGACAGACCAACAGACATCAGTTAAACTGCCTTCTCCTATGGTATACTTTGATGCTGTGAATAGGTGAACCTGTTGTGGAAATAATGAATCTTTTCTAACCTTTCTCTTATTCGGGATGTGCTTCAAAGCTGTGTTATTAAATGTTTTTGAAAATCCATTCTCTTTTAACTTTGCTTTGGGCTTTTTTTCTTCTTAAGAACAGTTATGTAACTTGTGCGCTGAAATGCACTGAGTCATCCTAGAGTATAAAAAGACATTTACCTTTGGCCATAAGTACATTTTATTCCCCAGGTAACTTCAAGTCCTTTTATGAATGTCATTGTGCAGATCATGTGAATTAAACTGGGCTGTTTCTTTTTCTTGTTGTTACACAATCTCAAAAGAAGGGATTGCTGCTAGAATGAGGGAATTAATTTGACAACCAGAAAAATCAGTAAACTGCACATTTAAGACTTTTTTTTTAAGTGTATGGGTGATAATTTGTCCAGTTTGCTCATGCTTGAATAAAAATTATCTAGATTTCAAAATACTCTACAGATCACACAAATCTGCTCACAGATATTCAGGCAAAAAAGATATAGGGAAATTATGGATCACTATTTTCCATAATTTCCACTATCACCAGCCTGTAGATTCTGGCATAGATTTTTTCCACAAAAACAACAAAATAATAAATGTCCTCTAATAGCCACTAACCTATGCCTTTTACTAAAGCAAATCCTAACACCTAAATGTAAAGTGGAACTCCACTCTCTCAGTTAACATTGACCTTTATTTAATCTTTCTGCTGCTAGCATTAATATATATATATATATATATATATATATATATATATATATATATATATATATATATACACAAATTATGCCATACATACAAGGAATCTTCTGGAGGGCAGGAGGGCTTTTCTCAGCAAAGCACATACTGCTTGTATGCCTGAACTAAGGGCAGATGGCTTACAGGGAGTCAATGCTACATGAATCATCTGCCCTTACTCAAGATGGCCAAGAATGCTAGGGGGGTTTTTCAAAGTGATTTTTCAGAAAAATAAACATGGATACATGAATGGGGGGGAGGGTTGCTTTGAATATTAAAAATTAATGAAATAATATTTTTGCTTTGTGGTGCTCAGATGCTGTGTAGTTCCGCTTTAACAACAAGCAGTTGATTTGAGCCTTAACCCTCGGGCTAAACACTTGACTCTTATATTACTCTAACCAGCAACCCAATTGCTAAAACTCCGTTTCTGTACTTACCCTATCCAGTGCTTGTAGTATAGTTCTGTTATCAAATCTTAAAAACATTGGTCCTATGAACTAAAAACAATTGATATGTTGTATATTCTCTGTAATTGTTAATTGCTCATTGCTATACATATAAAAATCAGAATAGGGTAGCTTTCTGCTTTGAATGATGTAGGATACAGCTATGTATTTGTAATGTTCATGACCTTAATTTATTAAAAATGAAGTGCACAAATCCTAATTAAAACCAGTCTGTAATAGAGGATGTATACCTTTCTAGTGGCCTAACACTTTCAAATGCCTGGTCCTGTGCTACACGCTGTGGTTTCTCTTGCCACCTCCTACATTACTAAAGAATGTAGGTGCATGCGGGAGGAACCACAGCGTATGGCTGGTGACCAGCTCATCCAGAAATGTCAGATAATAGATGTTGCTGGAAATCTGCAAGGCATATTATTTTACAAGCTGGATTTAGTTTACTTTGGTCCACTTAGGGAGAGATTTACTAAAACTTGTGCACACAGAATCTGGTACAGCTGTGCATGGTAGCCAATCAGTTTCTATGTTCAGTTAAGCTTTGACAATGAAACCTGGAAGCTGATTGGGTTCTGTGCAGAGCTGCTCCAGATTCTGAATGCACCAGTTTTAGTAAATAACCCTCATAGTGATATGGTTGGTTTAAATATTATAGTGCATTTTAGGTATTTTTCCTAAAAGCCATCAGCTAAAAGCACCTGTTTTATACCAGCTATAAAAAGGATTGATTGAAACAAGATAATAAAATATCTGTAACAGCAGTCACACACTGTGGAACAAGGCCTGGTTCCTTAGGCATAAAGAGTTTAGCAAGTTACAGGCCCTTGCTTCATTATTTTTTCACATATTTCTGAAGATTCAAGGGAAAATATTAATAAATGAAAATAGAGAATGTAGTTATTGCATATAGGGAAAGCCATTATTTTTATCATCTGCATAGAACAACCAAGCATCAAACATATCTTGTCATACAAAGTGCAATTAATGCAGACCAAGAGGCTAATATTTACAACCCAAGTTTAATTTATAGTGTATAGATTTCATCCAGGTTGCTGAAAAATGCTGTAATTGAGAGTACATTTGTTTGGAAAGATGATGACAGGCCAGCTCAAGGTAGCAATCCCTTCACTGTGGTATAGCCATGAGGCATCCGATAGTGGCAAAGATTCTAGACTGTCCTTTCCTGTTTGCAATGACTGGATAGGTCTGTGTGCAAAAAGACTATGCTTCAGTACTACTACTACCTCATTTATCCACTGTTCTAGGCACAAATGCATAAGCTCTTGAACAAGGAAAAGTGCATGCCTAATATATTACAGTCTAAATTACACTAAGAAAAACAAGCTGGGGGATCATGTTGATTCTAATGATGAAGAGACAGAGATAGCAGAAGAACTGGCTTGTTAAAGCTTAATAAAGCAATGGGACCTGGTGGTATTTATCTAAGAGTTGTGAGAGAACATTGGGGTATATTTGTTGGACCATTAACTGATCTTTTTAATCAATCTTTTCTGACAAGAGAACTTCCCCATGACTTGATCTAAAGAAAGGTAGCATCTATGTAGTCAAATTATTAGAATTATTTCTAAAAAGAAGGATCACTTCTCATTTAAAAATACACAACTTGCTGAACCCAAAACAGCATGGCTTTACTGGGGGCATACCATATCAGACTAATCCTATTGAGTTTTTTGACTCACAAATGTTTTGGACCAGGATGGCGCTGTGGACATAGCCTATCTTGATTTCATCAAAGCATTTGGCACACTTCTAAATAATAAACAAATACGTGTATGACCATGCTCAAAATCTCAAATGTTAGTGTCAGTTCACACTACTGCGACTTGAAAGTTGCGCAACTTGCGGTACAACTTTGCCAGGTGACTTTCTGGTGACTCGAAGCAACTTAATTACTACTTTGATGCAACTTTAAAGTGACTTTCATGCCATCCAACTTTGCCTGTGGCCAATGAGAATATCGGCTATGGGTATTCGTTATTTTTTAATGAATTCCAACTTTTTGGAGTGATTGGAAAAAATTGCTTGACTGCTCAGAATTCTGTATAAAGATTTTCTGGTTGATAAAGAGCGGGGCTGGCAATTCAGCCAAAGGGCCTGGTATGGATGGGGGGGGGGGGGGGAAGGGACTCCAACACATTTTTTTTCCAAATCTTTATTTGCTGGCATTCTTTTTTACATTCAGCTGTCAGCAAGGAACCCAACAAAAAGCACTGCAAAAAAGGCTCAAACTCACACTGCCTTGGTGTTAACCAAGACTGTCAGATCCAAATCATATCAATATAGGTGAGAATCCAACTTGGAGGTAACTTCCATTAACGTCTAAGGGCACAAGTCGGATAGAAGTTGCCTTGAAGTGGTACAGGAACCTTTTCTAAAGTTGGAACAACTTCAGTAGTGCTAATTAAGACAGCTTTCATTAACTAACATGGGATTTCACATGTCATGGGACCTCAAAAGTCAGATCACCGAAAAGTGGAAGCTCTGCTTTCTGCCTCCTCCCCCCTCTGCCACATTTGGCATCTGTTGGGGGGGAGGTGGCAGAAGGTACCTAACAGCTTGCTCGTTTCGGGTTAAACCCCCTTCTGCCTTCAGAACTGCCTGAAATCTTTGTGGCATAGATTCAACAAGGTGTTGGAAACATTCCTCTGAGATTTTGGTCCATATTGACATGAGTTACTGAACCAGTCTGCCCATTCTTCTCTGACCTCTGACATCAACATGACGTTTTTGTCCACACAACTGCTGCTCATTGGATATTTTCTCTTTCGTGGACCATCCTCTGTAAACCCTAGAGATGGATGTGTGTGAAAATCCCAGTAGATCAGCAGTTTTTGAAATATTCAGAGCAGCCTGTCTGGCACCAACAACCATGCCACGTTCAAAGTCACTTCAATCCCCTTTCTTCCCCATTATGATGCTCATTTTTTACTTCAGCAAGTCGTCTTCACCACATCTAGATGCCTGAAAGCATTGAGTTGCTGCCATGTGATTGGCTGATTTGTGTTACTAAGCAATTGAACAGGTGTACCTAATAAAGTTACCGGTCAGTGCACATTTAGCCGAATAGCATATTCCCATCTTAATTTTCAGCTACTAGAATGTAAAAAAAGGATAGGCTATTCTCAAAAGATTTTTTCAGACAAATACAATTGCCAGTCTACTGCTGGAATTAAAGAGATGAGTGATCCACAACTGCACAACTTAGTAAACCGATTCCTGTGGTATAATTGTATCCAAGGCCTCTCCCTGTACATGTTTAACCACTTGGACCAATGTAACTATATACAGTATTTACTGTACCTCTGGGATCCCTCTAGAAGCTGGAAATCACTTTAGTGGCACCCCTGCCGCAGTGATATTCATTAGCTTTTTTTCCTCAATGCTTTTTTTTTCTCAATGAATGCAGAGTTCTCTAACTGGACAAGGTGGAAAGGAAGGGCAGTGACATCACACTCTCCATGTTGTCCATTCAGAGAATGCTTTGATGAACCTTTTCTAAAGTTGGAGCGACTTCAGTAGTGCTAATTTAGACAGCTTTCATTAACTAACAAGGGATTTCACATGTCATGGGACTTGGGGTCTCAAAAGTCAGATCCCAAGTCTCGGCAGTGTGAATCGAACCTTAAAGCAGAGTTCCACCGAAAAGTTTAAGCTCTGCTTTTCTGCCTCCTCCTCCCTCTGCCACATTTGGCATCTGTTGGGGGCAGAAGGTACCTAAAAGGTACCCGCTCCCACTTCCGGCTCAGTTCGCTGAGGTGAACTGAGACGGAAAGTTCACCCCCCACCCCCTCCCCCCACAGCCCTTTGGGACACTTTATGCGCAGTAGACCACCGGTGAAGCCACAAGGCTTCACTGCCGGTTCCCCTTAGTCAAGATGGCAGCGCCAGCACCCAACAGCCAACTGAACAAATCAGCTCTGGATGAAGACACCGCTTGATCCCTGGACAGGTAAATGCCCTAATATTAAAACAAGAAAAAGTGTCAACATAATACTATATAAAATGTATCAACTAAATATCCACTTTCACAATATTGTGCCGCTTATTTCACAAACACTGTGTCCTAAATCCAAGTAAACAAAAATAAAGTCCTTAATGTCCACCATCAGGTGCAATATGTACAAAAAATAATAATAATATGTAGTGAAATATATATTTTTTTAAATTCTCTTTGCATAAAGGTGTGATGGCAAAGCACCCAGTGTTCTTCACCTCTTCATGTAAATTACTTTTCTTTCAACGCAACTTAAAATACAAAGTAAACATTTGTTCCTTTGAAAGGTATCAAACACAATGCAATCCACTTCTAATCCTCTTGGAGCACTATGCAATCTCTCAAACAGCCAGTGATGGGTTACTTGATTCACTCTCTTCATTAATGGGTTTGCAAAGTTCTCATAGTTCCAGACCATTTGCCAATGTGTCAAAAAACAATCTAATACGTATTAATAAAAACCATCATAGGTACACTCATATTGCCATGTGTCATGCCTGACACAAAGGAGGTATGCGCATATACAAGTAAAACCGTCGGCTCCAACCACGAACACAGGCTGCGGGTCAAAGCGGACTCAGTGCAGGAAACTTCACTCAGAGTGTAGCTCTGCCTAACGTGTTGCCATCAGAAGCACCACATAAGGATCTCATGAAGAAGTTGTAGAAGCTAGGGCATAACCCTTGGATGGTTCAGTGGATATGCAGTTGGCTAAAGGAGAGATACCAGAGTGCGATTGTAAATGAAGTTTGTCTGGAATAGAGTCCAGTCATTAGTAGTGTACCATAAGACTCGTTTCTAGGTCCTGTTCTATTTATTCTGTTTGGAAGTGAAATAACGTAGCATTTGGTAGGTAAGGTATGTCTTGTTGCTGATGACAGAAAGATGAGCAATAGAGTTGCTCTTCTGTAATGTGGAATGTGATTTGACTTTGCTGAAAATTTGGTCAAAGCAGTGAAAGTTCAGTGATTCTATGTGAAATAATGCATGTACAGAAAAAGAATCCTTTGATAAAGTACAATATTGGGGGTACAGTGTTGGCCAAGTACTACAGAGGAATAAGATTTGGGGTGCTTATTTGAGATTAATACAAAATGAGCAAACAGTGTGGCCAGGCAGTGGGAAAAGCAAGAGAATTCTGGAGTATGTCACTAGAGTGGTCACCAGGAGAAGGAAAGGGCTCACGATTCCCATATACAGATCTTTAGTTAGACCTCATTAGGAATACTGTTTCCAGTTCTAGAGATTTCACTTACAAAAACATATTGATAAGGTAGAACAAGTCCAGAGACGGGCAACAAAAATGGTGAAAGGTCTCAGGGATAAAATATATCAGCAGAGACTTCAGAACTAAATATTTACAGCCTGGAGGAAAGAAGGGAAAGGGAGGATATGACTAGAAGGTGTTACTAATGTTCAAGAGGGCAGTATTTTCAAAATTAAGACAAAGCCTCCGACTTGTAGCAGGAAAGTTCAAAACTAATCTTAGAAAGTATTTTTTTTTTTTTTTTGCGGAAAGCGTAGTTGATGCTTGGAATAGACTTCCAGCAGAGGTAGTAAGTTAGTCAACAGTAAGTGGTTTCAAACATGCTTGGGAGAAACATAGATCTATATTCAGATAAAGAAAAGTGAAAAAAAAACCATATATATGAATAAAATAAATGGGACAGACTTGATGGACCACTTGCTTGTTTTTCTGCCATCACTCTATGTTTCTACATTTCTATCACATCACTTCCAACACTAACCAAAAAGTAGGTGGAGCCATGAAAATCATTGTCTAATACACCCAGGTCAGCAGAGCGTCCAGAACTGCTGGTTTAGAGCACAGATACAGTATATCCCAGTGTCTTTAAATTATGAGTAAACCCCTTATTTCTGCTATTTATGATGGAAGATTTTAGGCAATGGGCCCTATTGTGGTTATGCAGAGCTGTTTAAGAAAAGGAAAACATTAGCATTTGTTTTAGGACTATGCAAAGAGCAGGTTTACTCAGACCTGACCCATAAATATGCACTGAAAGAGGGAGGCAGTGAAGTGAGACACAGAGCATGCAGATTTTATAGTTCCCCTTTAGGGGCAGCATGGGACAAGGTTTTCTTGTTTATGACTGCTTAGCTTCTTCCTACTGCAGAGTTGAAACAAATTCACCTACATAAGGTGCACCTGTTTATCTGAAGCCTATTCTTTACATTCGTTCAAAGTGCTGAATTTATAAAGCTTGTCTGAAAGTTCAGAAAAAAGGGGGTGGGGAGCTGAAATTGCACTCTGCAGAACTCAGTGGGGAGACCCTGAAAACTGATTGGAGAGAAAAGACACACCGCCCTCAAGAGAGCTCACAGGAACAGAGGTGGGGCTGTCAATTTGTTGAAGGTCCCTCCCCATCACCATTTTTCTCTTGGTGTCAGGAAAACTTGTCAGAGGTTATTCATGCTGATAGCAGGGGAACAAGCAGCAGGCATAAATGACACTTACCATTAAGTATAAGCTAAACCCATAGTAAATTTCTAGTAGCATTAGATTTAAGATTGAAAACTTTTACATACTGTATTCTAACTGCCATTTTTCTACTATACACCACATGTGAAAACCAGCTCAAAAACCAAGAAAATAGTACCATAAGACCAGAGAAAGGCTCGGATGATGTCCCCCCCCCCCCCATGTGTTCTTTGTTCTTCTCTGTGATCTGTGTTAGTTTGAACTTGTTTCAGAGCTTTTCATTTATTTCATGCATCCTATTGGTCTCAATGTCAGCAGAACCAGAGAAAAAGACAGAGACAAGGTGACCGAGAGCAGTTCCCTCACCTTACCTTCACTGTAGGGGGCAAGCCTTGAACTGGTAGTGTAGTCAGCGTTACAATTTTGGAAGAGTCTTACCTACCCAGAAAAGAGGAAACTGCAAAATTCAATATTAATAGCTCTGTTACAGACTAACACCACATTTAGCACATATATGAAAAGAATAATAATATTACAGACTCATCCTGTAAAGAATCTCAAAGTAACAAAATAAACTTTTGTAAATCATTGTTTTATAAGTGCAGGTATAAGAAATTTACCTGCATGAAGTCCACAGGACTGTCTCCAGTATATTTCTAGGATTGCATGCACATACTCCACCTTTGTATGACTGCACATGACACAGGTTACATGGTTACATGGCTAGTCAGGTTGAAAAATGACAATGTCCATCAAAGTTCAACCAACAGACTAAAAACTAGATAGCTTAGCATCCACAAAACCCTAAACCCACAGGTGATCCAGAGGAACACAAAAATCCCTTACAAAGCATGGTTGTTTGCTGAAACAGGGAAAAATCCTCCCTGATCCCCTATGGCAATCAGATACTCCCTGGAATAAAAATCTATGCTGATTTTTCTTATAGATAACATTATCCAGTTGTATTCTGAGCTTTCAGAAACATATTCAATATATTCAGCCTTTTTAACCAATCTACTATAGAGTTTGCTATAACCAGTTACTGTGGAAGTCTGATTTACCTTTTAACAGCTCCTATTTTAAAGAAGCACAAGTTAAAGATTTTTTCCTCTGAGCAAAAAACAGTCATTTGACTAAGGTGAACAAAATTTGCACCAAGTTGGACCATTTATGGACCATTTATCTATTTCTACGACATGATACTATTCCTCACTGAAAGCCCTTTTCTCAAGGAAGAAGAATTTTGTGTACCCTTCCTAGCTTTTATGCAAGTTCCAATGCACAAAAATTCGGAAACTCTGCTTACTAATGGATATTAGTCCTTTAAAAGGGATGCCACTTTATGGTAGTCCTACCCATTATGGAGTCTGTCTGCTTTGTAGGTGCTCTTCATGTCTGATTCAGTTTGACCAAAAATAAATATGCATGAAAAAGGTATGGATACCAATCTATCATATCAGATAACATTTTAAGTCCACAAAGTGTTATGATTCAGTACAATACTGGCAACCAAAATAACGAAATAGAAGAATATATTCTGTATAGGATCTTCAAACATATATTAAATCCTCTTGACCATGTCTGACCTGATGCAGTGGTTCATAAAGTGTATATATAAAGAATATTTATGGAGAGCTATATTTGTGGTCTAAATGTATTGCCTACCTATACATGATAGTTACATGTTTCAGTTGTACCTGCTAATGCCAACAGCTTAGTTTTCTATCATCTCCTTTCTTTTGGGTCTTTAGAGCACAGCCTGCCCTAAGCGCATTGGTCTTTACAAAATAGCCACCATGTTTCACAGTACGAAGCATTTACAGAAGGTTCTTTGAATCTCTTATTCACCCTTTGGTAGCTGTCATTAGGATGAGCATATTCTCTTATGACAAATACCAGAAAGTAGAGTACCGAAGGTATTAAAACTGTGAATGAGTAGTGTCTTCTTCTTTGTTTCATGCTTAGGATAAGCCCAAGTACGCTGTATGTATGGATATAGTTGTGGAAACACACAGACCTATTCTGTTTGTACAATAAACTAATTACAACATACCGCTTCTTTGATCCCTTTGTTTATAGTTCTTAAAACAGTATTGAACCCAAAAGCAAACATTTATTATATTGAAGCTTATCAATTCTTAGATGTCATGTCTGCCTTACTATTCTTTTTTAAGCCTTCTGTCTTCTGTTTTCATGTGGTGATCTGGCCAATAAGTCTGTTTTGCAAAAGAATAAGCAGTCTTCCAGATTTAACAGTTACAGGGTGAGACAAACTATTCAACACTGACAGGGGTGATTATAATAATCAGCTTTTATTTATTTAAAACCTTTTTTGGAAAAAAAAACCTGCTTGCTGTAACTGTTTATAAAGTATTAGCTGAGTTACTGTATTTAAATCTGCTAGTACACCTAACACTCCCCTTCCCCGAATTGACAATGCTGCTGTCCAAATGTGCCTCCTGTGCGCCTTCATCCATAGTTAGGGCACTCTAATACAGGTGTGTTACTGGTGTGATCACCAGGTGAAAACAGAGGGGGGAAAGCCTAAAAAAAAGAAAACTGATGCAGCCACTAAATCTAATGATTGGTAAGCTGCAATATAATATTTTTGCTTTTGGGTTTAATACTGCTTTAAAAGTAACTGAAGATGCATAAAACTTCCTGAACCTAAATCTCTCTTCAGTACCTGAAGGTGCAAACTAATTCTCATATCCTGTGTGATCATCACTGCAGTAGGTTTGTTCACAGTAGAAACTAATGGCAAACTGTGTATGAGTCATCGTCCTGACGGTATTCATGTGATGGAGGCTTAAGAAAAAATACTGTGTAACAGCAATATGTTTTTAAGCCAGATAGAAATCCAGCCCAGCATAGATGTTTTGTATGGTTATAAATTCTGCAATGTCACATTCAGAATTCAGTGTGATAAAGCAGATACTAATTGGCATGTAGGAAAATTATGCAAATCATCAGCTTCAACTAACATTTAGGAAGAACAAAACAATTTAAAGCGGTTGTTTTATTTTTCGTTTTTTTTTCCTTCCTACACTCCATGCTATTTGAAGACTGTTATAATTCAATTAGGAAACAATTAGTACAGATAAAAATAACTTTTCTCACTATTGTAATCTCTTTGATTCATGGATATCTCAACATGTCGACATAATTATTTTACACTTTGTTGTCTGTTTATCTATGTTCTGTAAAAGCCTTAACAAAACACCTGTCATATATGATACACATGATTTGCATGATATGACTGGGGATTAAACCTAATCATACATTATACAATTAGTAGTATTATTCCCTAAAAGAAACACTATTACTCATCATATAAACTGTATACAATTATATATTCATTTTCCAAAAATGTTACTCTGTGTGAATATTTATTCTAATAAAAATCTGTACTGGATGGGCTTATTTATTATATCAGTGTACACATGTGCTGTTAAAACATATCCATTTGCCCCCTTCCTGATTGTTTTTTGCATATTTGTTACATTTAAATGCTTCAGATCATCAAACAAATTTTAATAGTACACAGAGATAAGCCAAGTAAATACAAGATGCAGTTTGTAAATGATGATTTCATTTATTAAGGGAAAAAAGCTGTTAAGAACTGCTTGGCCCTATGTGAAAAAGTAATTGCCCCCCTTGCTAAATCATGAATGAGCTGTGATTAACCACATTTTTTGGAAAGTTGATTTAAATTTCACTTGCCAGACCTGTTGAATCAAGAAATCGCTTAGTAGGAGCTGTCTGACAAAGTAAAGCATGCTAAAAGATCTCAAAAAGAAACAAATCATGCTGCAATCTAAAGAAATCCAAGAACAGATGAAAAACAAAGTCATTGACATGTATCAGTCTTGAAAGGGTTACAAAGTCATTTCTGAGGCTTTGGGACTCCAGCGAACCACGATGAGAGCCATTACTCACAAATGAAGAAAACTTGGAATGGTGGTAAACCTTCCCAGGAGTGGCTGGCCTACCAAAATTACTCCAAGAGCACACCAACGACTTATCCAAGTGGTCATAAAAGAACCCAGAACAACATCAAAGAACTGCAGGCCTCACTTGCCTCAGTTAAGGTCAGTGTTCATGATTCAACAATAAGAAAGAGACTGGACAAAAATGGCATCCATGGGAGAATTCCATGGCAAAAGCCACTACTGACCAAAAAGAACCCAAAGGCTTATTTCACATTTTCCAAAAAAAAATCTTGATTATCCCGAAGACTTTGCAAATATTCTATGGACTGATGAGTTGAACTTTTTGGAATGTGTGCATCCCGTTACATTTGGCATAAAACTAACACAGCATTTCATAAAAAGAACATCATACCAACAGTCAAACATGGTGGTGGTAGTGTGATGGTCTGGGGCTGCTTTTCAGCTTCAGCACCTGGACAACTTGCCATAATTGATGGAACCATGAAGTCTGCTCTACCAGGAAATCCTGAAGGAGAATGTCTGGCCATCAGTTCATGACCTCAAGCTCAAGCACACTTGTGTTATGCAGCAGGACAATGATCCGAAACACACCAGCAAATCTACCTCTGAATGACAACAAAAAAAAAATTAAGATTTTTGAGTGGCCTAGTCAAAGTCCAGATTTAAATCCTATGTTGTGGCATGGCCTTAATCCCTTCATGACCGCCCTATAGCAGAACTACAGGGTGGCAAGGATGCGCAAAATCACGTATATTTAGGGGATTTTGCATTACCGGGTAGGGGGCGCACAGGAGCCACCCTGCTTGTGCCACCATTGGGGGCTACAGATGTCGATCACCGGGTCTCGGCCAGAGATTTCCCTCTGGCACATGGCGATTGCTGAGGAACAGTGACAGGGGAGAGACCTGTATGTAAACACAGGTCTCTTTCCTGCCAGCAGTAACATGCTGCTGTGCAGAGAAATACACAGCAGCATGTTTCCCTAGTAAAACACACACAGCACACATAGTAAAACAGCACACAGTTAACCCTTTGATCACCCCAGATGTTAACCCCTTCCTGCCCAGTGTCATTAGTACAGTGTAAGTGTTTTTATTAGCACTAATCACTGTATTAGTGTCATTGGGATGTCAGTGGCAGTTAGTCAGTTCCCACCCAGTGTCAGAATGCCAGCCGCAGTCCCGCAGTCGCTGATCGTTGCCAATTAATTTACACATATTGGGATTTTTTTTTTTTTTTAGCAAAGACGTAGCAGAATACATTTTGGCATAAATTTATGATGAAATTAGATTTTTTTAATTTTTTTACTGGATATGTTTTATAGCAAAAAGTCAAAAATATTGGGGTTTTTTTCAAAATTGTCAGTCTTTTTTTGTTTATAGCACAAAAAAATGCACAGGTGATCAAATACCACCAAAAGAAAGCTCTATTTGTGGTGGAAAAGAACATAAATTTCATTTGGGTGCAGTATTGCATGACCGCGCAATTGTTAGAGTAATGCAGAGCCGTATCGCAAACAATGGCCTAGTCAGGAAGGGGGAAAAATCCTCTGGAGGGCAAGTGGTTAAACAGGCCGTTCATGCTCCAATGTGGCTGAATTGCAACAATTCTGCAAAGAAGAGTTGGCCAAAATTCCTCCACAGTGATGTGAAACACTCAATGCCAGTCATCATAAATGCTTGATAGCAGTTGCTGCTGCCAAGGGTGGCACAACCAGTTATTAAGTTTAGGGGCAATTACTTTTCACACAGGGCCAGGCAGGTTTGGGCAGCTTTTTTTCCCTCAATAAATGAAATCATAATTTAAAAACTGCATTTTGTATTTACTCGAGTTATCTTTGTTTAATATTAAAATTTGTTCGATGATCTGAATCATTTTATGTGTGACAAATATGCAAAAAAATTAAAAATTATGAAGGGGCGAATACTTTTTCGCAGCACTGTACTAGCACAGGTTTCTAAGTTTAGCCCTCAATTATACTATTGTGCTTCCTGGAATACAACTCCACTTCAAGGCTGCCATAAACAAAATAAACACCCTGCAGATTTTTTAGTGTACTTACACCTAGTGGGATCTGATGCGTCACTCCTCACTTTTCCATCACCTTGTGAAGTGACACGTCTTTTCCTGTTCCACTGACACCTCCACTGTCTGCTACTTCTTGCACGCATACCTCAATTTGATTTGATTCTAGCAAAAGTCCATACTCATCAGGTGAAAAGAACTATAATGTTGCCATTTAAATGTACAGTATGAAGACTGCAGCAAGCATGTGCAGGAGGAGCAGGACCCAAAGGTGAAGATTTTTAAGAACAGACTGTGAGGGGTCAAGTAAGATGCACAAGAGTAGGCGATGTGTTTTTACTTGTCATGCGTGATGAGACAGGACATCTGAGACCACTTAAAGTGGTAGTAAAGTCCACTTTTTGACTTATACCTACAGGTGAGACTATAATAAGGCTTACCTGTAGGTACAGTAAATATCTCCTAAACATGCATCGTTTACTTTAGTAGCAGTCAGTGAAGTCACCAGAGCATCTGAACTGCGCTCTGAATGGATGGTGCTGTCCATTCAGAGCTCTATGCGACGGCCGTGGCTCCTGTGCGCATGCACTGGAGTGATGTCATTGCAGCTCGGCCATCCAAATGGCCAAACACCGCAAACCTGGAAGGCAGATTGGGTAAAGACAGAAGGTCCAGCAGTGGTGACAGCCTTCTGCTGGAGAGCTTAGTTTTAAGGTAAGTCTGTCATAATGAGCCAGTATCGGGTGCATTCTAGCACATTATGACATTATCCTGCAGAGACCCAATTTTTGTTTTTACTACCGCTTAAAGTTGGATTTCTTAATGGCCGCAAAGTTGTGAATGGGCACTTAGTGTAAGTTCACTAAAAGTGGACATGTGCTTTAACCATTTGAGCTCTGGAAGATTTTTCCCCCTTCATGACTAGGCCATTTTTTGCTATTCAGCACTGTGTATTTTAACTGGCGACTCAGTGTACCCAATTTTTTTCACACAAACAGAGCTTTGTTTTGGTGATATTTGATCACCACTGAGTTTTTTTATTTTTTGCACTCAAAACAAAAAAGGCCAACAATTTTGAAAAATAACAATGTTTTTACTTAATGGGACTGCAATAGTGTGGCAGACAATCTGAAACTAACTGACGCTGGGGAGAACTGATTAACTGTGTCTGACATTACCAGTGACCTTAATACAGTGATCAGTAATAATATTATACGCGGTCACTGTACTAATGAAGGGGTTAACATCTAGGGCAATCAAGGGGTTAGTGTGCACCTAACTATGTGTAATGTGTGTAAAGTGTACTGCTTTTGTGTAAAGTGTACTGCTTTTACTAATAGATCTTTAAGTTTCCCCGCAAAGCAGGGATGAGAAACACACAGATTGTTTCCTCTGAACAGAGCTCTGTGTTGATTGTCAACACAAAGCTCTGGGTTGTACACAGTCGATAAGCAGGTCCCAGGTATGAATCATTGGCCGGGACTTGCTGACAAGCTTCCACTGTGTGCAATCACAGTGGGTGCCAGGAGGAGGGTGCGCATGTGCCCTAAACCCGGAAGTAGGTGGTGACACCAGTATGTTGCTTTGCCTACAGCCACTGCTCACCCGCAGTGCAGTGCAGGCAAGTGGTTGGCATGTGGTTTATAGGATTAGATGGGATCTTTGAGTAAACAATAAAATACTCATGAAATTAAAATAAATTGATGTTAAAAAAAGCATGACATGAAAAATGGATAAACAGCATATATTGCTCTCTTTATTGCTGATTTTTTTTTTTGCTCTGTCCCTAGAAGATTTCCCCTTCCATTCTAAGCTGGTACTATAAACACAAGCTCTGAAAGTTTGTCGTGTTTCAGGCACTCTGGGGTATAGGGAACGTGTTTTGATGGATGTATGTAAACGTTGCTAATGATATTTTATTAATGCATTCCTTTTTCAATAATAAACCCTAACATGTTCTTGCTTTTTAGTAACCTTTAATCCTTTGTTAGGACAGACAGTATGCACATCTAGTTTACAACTGATAATGAGATCTGCCATAACAGTACAGGGTTAATTATGGTAAATTATGTTAAATAACTCCTCAGACTTCTCCTTAACATTACAAAGAAGGGGAATGCTGAGGCTAGGAATACATATTTAGATTTATCTTGTTCAGCCCACTGAGAAATCAGATTTTTAGCATGGATAGACAAATCTATCCTGCAGACTTTTGTATTCACACAGCTGCAGCACCTGCGACTGTCTGAATATCCATACAGTGACCACATCTGATTGGATGCAATCAATGTTCAGGTAGTGCTGGGACAAGGTCATCCAGTGCCCAGGGCAAAGATGCCAAACTGTGCACCCCCCCATTCATAATGTGCGAGCATAGGAGATCCAATTAGGGGTTCGCAACTACCACCTCGTCACAGCTCTCTCCTCACTGCTCCCAGCCCTGAGCTGACAGGAGTTATGATGCCGCTGTCACTACAGCTGTCAGCCTTGTAATAGAAGGAACTCAGCACAGGGTGCCCTGAACCCTTCAGCCCTGCATTAAACTATTGCACCCAGGGCAGCTGTCCATCCGGCCCACCTCTTGTCCCGGCCCCGGTGTTCAGGCAACAGTTTTCCACCTGACTCCCTTACCAGGCCTGAAAGGGCCACTCACAGCTGAAATTTCAGCCTATTTAGCAAAAATCAGTCGCAATTCATCCCTCATGGCAAGTTTAGGTAAAACTTTTATAGAGCTATTCAGCAAATTAAAAGTTAAGCAGCATTTTTTAAGTTATGGTATGTGAATGGGAAAATATAACAAATAAAAAGGTGCTATCCCAATTTGGCTAGAGAGGTGGCAATACACTTTCAGCAAGGCGAACTGACAAGCAGTTAGTTAAGTTATTCCAGGGAATGCTGATAATGAGGAGTTTCTGATTATTTATGCTATACACATAGGCAATGAGAAAGCCTCTAATGTCAGGCAGAGCATTTCAGATGAACCTCAGAGCAAGCTTTGCAAACATTATCTTTTCATGACGTTGTTCAGTGCATTTTAGTGTGTGGATGAGACTATCTAACTAACGATCCCAACCAGAGCATCATTCAATTTCCTAGACACGTAATGTAACCTTTAAGATAACTGTCTCTCTTTTCTAGCTCAACATTCATGACAGATTGTTCCAATAAAAACAGAAGACTTTGCAGATGGAATTTACGAGCCATTCCCCATTGTCAGAGTAACACATAAAGTATATATTATTGTTACTGTATTCTCTTCTAAATTTGCTTTTCTAAAGGCCTTTGACATATTGGGGTTTATTTACTAAAGCTGGAGAGTGCAAAATCAGGCTCAATTCTGTATAGAAACCAATCAGCTCCCAGGTTTTATTGCCAAAGCTTAATTGAAGAAGGTGAGGTTAGAAGCTGATTGGTTTCTATGCAGAAGTGAACCCGATTTTGCACTCTCCAGCTTTAGTAAATAAACCCCCCTGCGTAGAATATGAGGGGCGACTGAAAAGTCCTCGGCCTGCCCATGAAGCATTTATCTTAGCCCAATTTTATTTGTGCTACTCATAGTACATATCTTTGCAAGGTTCCATAACAAATTTCTCACGAATAGCTTTTTCTTTGTTTCAGTTATTGAAGACTGAACTGCAGAAGGTCATCATTGTCTGAAAGATGGAGAAAGTGAGCAAACGTGCTGTTATCCAATACCTGCTGTTTTTCGCGTTTGTTTTCAACAGTCAACATTCTCGGGACCCACCGACTTGACACCTTGTGCATGTCCAGCACTACTGTTAAAATGTGTCCAACACATTGCTGGGATATGCCCACTTTGTCTACGATGAAACGTTCTGTCACTCGCCTGTCTGCCATTACAAGATCCTGGATTGCTGTGATGTTTTCTTCCGTACAGGCAGTTGCTGGCCTTCCACTGCGAGGGTCATCATGGACAGAGGGGTTCCCCTTCTTGAATTTCGCCACCCACGTTTTAACGGTGGAATAGAAAGAGGCATCCTCCCCTAATGTTTACATTATGTCCTTGTGGATGTCCTGCCCACTCATTCCCTTTTTCAGCAGGTATTGGATAACACGTTTGCTCACTTTCTCTATGTTTCAGACAATGATGACCTTCTGCGGTTCAGTCTTCAATAACTGAAACAAAGAAAAAGATATTTGTGAGAAATTTGGTATGGAACCTTGCAACGGTATGTACTATGAGTAGCAAAAATAAAATTGAGCTAAGACAAATACTTCATGGGTAGGCTAAGAACTTTTCAGTTGCCCCTCGTACAAAATACAATTCAATGTTTTGCACTGTTCCCTTATATACCCTAAATCAAAAGAGATTATGACCTTATAGAGGCGGCAGACCTCCACCCTGCTGATTCCTTCCTGGGACTCTCAGTTGGAATTCTGGAAACCAAAGCATTAGTTCTTTACATTACAGTGTTATTATCATAAACGTGAAAAAGGACAGTTTGCATACTTTAAGGCATTTACCTATAAAACCACAGGTACTTACTGTAACTGGTATATTTCACACATATCTGGTCGTGATAGCAGACAGTCTGGGGTTGATTTACTAAAACTGAAGAGTGAAAAATCTGTTGCAGCTGTGCATGGTAGCCAATCAGCTTCTAACATCAGCTTCTTCAGTTAAGCATTGATAATAAAACCTGGAAGCTGATTGGTTTCTATGCAGAGCCCTGATAGATTTTGCTCTTTCCAGTTTTAGTAAATCAATCCCAGTGCCTACCTCCAACTCTTAGTTACTCTCTCTATTTTTCTTCTTCTCTTTTAGTCCTATCTCCTTCTGCTCCCATCTCGCTTTTATTATTATTATTATACAGTATTTATATAGCGCCAACAGTTCGCTCAGCGCTGTAC
This sequence comes from Staurois parvus, assembly GCF_062004578.1. Classification (NCBI taxonomy): domain Eukaryota; kingdom Metazoa; phylum Chordata; class Amphibia; order Anura; family Ranidae; genus Staurois; species Staurois parvus. The sequence continues at coordinate 3,366,073 of NW_028318776.1, forward strand.
ATTACAATGGGGGACAATATATGAGACAGTACAATAACAATACAGTGCGATACACAAGGGGTTCGAGGGCCATGCTCCTTGGAGCTTACAATCTAGGAGGGAGGGGATAGTGGTATGGGAGGAAAAGCTGTGGGGGATGGAGTGGTGGGAAGAGTGCAGGAGATCGGCAGTTAGCAGAGGGTGGGGTAGGCTTCCCTGAAGAGGTGGGTTTTTAGGCTGCGCCTAAAGGACAGGAGAGTGGGTGTCAGTCTGATGGATTGGGTTAGGGAGTTCCAGAGCATGGGTGATGCCCTGGAGAAGTCCTGGAGGCGGGCATGGGAGGAGGAGGTCAGGGAACTAGAGAGAAGGAGGTCTTGTGAACAGCGGAGAGTGCGTTTTGGGTGTTATTTGGATATTAGGTCGGTGATGTAGTTTGGGGCAGAATTATGGACAGCTTTGTACGTCAGTGTTAGCAGTTTGAATTTGATCCATTGGGCAATCGAAAGCCAGTGGAGGGATTGGCAGAGGGGGGTGGCAGAAACGGAGCGGTTGGTAAGGTGGATGAGTCTGGCCGCCGTATTCAGGATCGACTGAAGTGGGGATAGCCTGTTGTGAGGTAGGCCGGTGAGGAGGGAGTTGCAGTAATCGAGTCATGATATGATGAGGGAGTGGATGAGCTGCTTAGTAGTTTCTGGGGTTAGGAATGGGCGTATTTTGGCGATGTTGTGGAGGTGGAGTCTGCATGAGTTCATTAGCGATTGGACTTGGGGCTGGAAGGATAGATTGGAGTCTAGTATGACACCAAGTACTCTGGCTTGCGGGGTGGGCTTGATGGTGGCATGGTTGGACGTGATGGAGAAGTCAGTGGGGGGGGGGAGGGGGTGCGCAGGCTTTTCTTTTCCCATCCTTTCTCTGTTTTCTTTCCTTCCCTCTCTTTCTCTGTTCTTGCTGCATAATTTCATTATGGAGGTTGTGGAAGGAATGAATAGGTACTGCAAGGTGCCTGCATTTTATATCTGCAGATTTATTTTTTCTTCTGACAGAGTCTTTTTAAATGGTGAATTATAACCTCCATTGATTATGAGACGAGCAAAAGTCTTAGCACCCCACTCCATACATTACTTCTTTCTTACTGACCATAATTTGCTGATTTACATCCATTTATAATTGTTTCTGTACAAAATTAAAGGACAAGGAACTTTATTTACCTTCATTAAGATATATCCCTTTGTGCTGCTGTTTCCTCAATTAGCAGAAATCTTCCTTCTCTAATGACCCCCCACCCCTGTTGCCATGATCTTCTTGTGCAATGGGGTCAATAGAACTAAGGGAGCTGTAGCAGTCACCTATCATGAGTGCCTGACTTTGTTTGCCCATTCCGCCCAGCACCTCTATTCATAGAAGATGGCACTACAACTTCTATGGGTAAAAACATGATCTATGAATGGCGGGGGTGGATCCTTGAATCTTCCACATGTTCTCCATAGATCATGTTAATTTCATAGAATCTGTATTATGGCATCTATGAATGATGGAGCTGGGTGGAAAGGGGCAGACATTGTCTGGCCCTTTCCACCCATCTGGCCACAGGGGTGGGAGGGAATGAAAGGAGGAAGATTTCTGCTAAACAGAGATACAGCAGCACAAGGGACACATCACACTGCAGGTAAGTAATGTCCCTTCTGCTTATTTTTTATTTTTAGGTTTTAATCAATGATAACAGCACTTCCCCTGGTTTGTTGTAACTTACTTTATTCCAAGTTCCAAGTAAGGCCTTCATTTATCTTCTAGTTTTAAAAAAATCCTTTTGAAAGTTGTTTTTTTTTTGTTTTGTTTTTTTAAATAAAAATAATTTAATGATTTAATACTAGGAAAAACAGAATATACAGTATTTGATCATCTGCTTGCAAATATAAAGACAACTACATATATCATCAATGTACAGCTCACTGTGTGCCTTTAGATTCTTTATTAATTGATCTTGCATGAAAAATCTTTGAGGATCGATAGAATAGTGGCAGATATGAAGTGAACAAAAAGGGAAAAAAAGAGGAGAAGAAGAGACAGAAAAAGAGAGAGAGGAAAAGGAGGAGTGGGGGGGAGAAAGGGGCGTAAGCAGTGAAGGAGAGGAAGTACCGGTAAGTGGAATGGATTAATTTAATCAATAGAAGGCTGTGCTAGCACGTATCTAGGTATGTGGGTGGGGGGTGGAGGGGGGTGGCCACTTAACTGCTTTGACTACTCGAAAAGCTGAAGTTTTATATTGCGAGTGATACCTGATTGATGTTTAGGAAAAGGTAGTATTCAATCCATGGAGTCACGGTCTGTTTACATTTCTATGTTCTTATAATGTTGTTAATTTTTACAAAAAGAACATGGTGCTTGAACTTTATAAATAAAGTTCAAAACTAAACTGACTAAATCAGGTTTGAGGTCTTCCAAGCTTTTGCTCTTTTTTTTCTGGATGTGAAGATGTGCATTAACAATTTAACTGGCAGTTGTTTCGTTTCTTGTTGAGCAGTGCTTCATATGGATTTTTCATGATTGCTCCACCTGATAATGTCAAACCTATAACCTTTCTATCTTAGAGATCAGTGAGAACTGTAAAATAAATAATAAAAGGATGAAGAAAAAACAATTAAAAACAAAGTAAAGGGATTAACCTAAATAATTGTTGCTGTAGTATTAATTTATTTAATCTGCTGGCAGCACTGCAGTTGCATTGGTATGTTTTGCATACATACTGTATATTTACTGGAAGCCATTCAAGACAACTCTGACACTTCTGTAGTTGCCAAAAAAGCCAGAATAGCATCAGGAACTACAGATATAAACTGATACTGAGAACTGATAGTAAAACCTCAGTTTTGAAGCACTTTTAGCTATTTTATTCACCAAGAATGCAGTTTCTTCACCTTTTAACCTTTCCCCAGAGTTCCAGTTTAAGCTGGTGCCATAAGCACTGCTTTAGGATGGTTTTACAGTGGCTCCATTCTCTTGCAGCATCCTGTGGAGCCACCCTTGTATTCAGGGACTAGAGTTGTGTCTCTCTATACTGTGTGCATCAATAGAAAGACACAACCCTGTAGCCTAGGATGGCAAAGCACCTCCCTGATCCTCTCTCCTCCTCCCCCTTCTTTTTCCATGCTAACAGATAGGCTTGAGACTGCATTGTCCAATGTTAACGCTTTCTTGTCAAGACCAGAAATTCAGAAAAGCAGCACTGAGAGATCAGGAACCAGAAGCACTGAAAGTTGTAAACTGCAAGTGCTGGAATAAGAGAATAAGACTTTTTTAACAAATAGTTTATTGGGTAACGTTTATAATATTGTGCTCCATGTGTTAACCTAAATATGCTGAAGGTGTAATACTACTTTAAAAGCGGCATACAGAAGACAGAGAAGAAATGGAAATTGTGTCACATTTATATGAAAGAACAGAAACAGAATTATACCCACCATATACAACAGAAATAGTACTATGCAATGTCCATATGTAAATGTGCCACATTTTTAAACACAGTAGCGAAACAAAATGCATATTTACTGCTTTTTACACATATGAAAATATCAGGGCAAAAAAGTGAGACCTGGCAACTATGCAGGGCTTGATCCGATCTCCGGAGCTTGGATGGAAGATTTGCACATCTTGCAGGGTGACTAGGTGCAAGGAGCAGAAAACAAGGCAAATGGCTCATTTGATTTTAGAAGGTTTTCTGCACTGTGCACAAGATCATCGCTCTTTTTTCTGCGTCATGATTGTAATTATCTACCCCTACTGCACAGATGGCTTCAGTTCCCCTATAATTCAGTTCAGCAGTCTATTTTATGGAAAATCATGGTGACATTTTTTTTCTCCTGCACCATAATGCTATTTTTTCTGTCATATTGCTTTATTTTGCTCGTCATTTTTTTCTGGCATCTTTTTCTTTCTTCCTTTTAATCCTTTCATCCTATTTACATATTCTCTCTCTTGATGTCTCTTGAGTTCCCCCTTCTTCCCCTTTGTAATCTCCATAGAGTTTTATTACTCAAAGCTTTCTTGCTTGTTTCTCTTTTCTCTCTTGCTGAAATACTGCTCTTTCATGGTTTTAGTACTGCACATAATTAATCTGAAATTCGACCTGATCTAGCATCATATCTTTTATTCTAAGCAATAAGTCCTTGTTCTGTTGCTACAATACTCCCTTGCTTAGCAGGATAGATACAGTATAAAGCCTGGATAGGAAAGAAAGCCTCATAGGAAGTTTAAAGTATCACTAAATCCTCTAATCTACTCAGATGATTAGTTTCACTTTACCCGACATTCTCCAAAGTATTTTTAGACTTTGAAAGTTTGTAGATATTGCAGTTAAGCTTCCATTATCCTTGGGGTGACATTAACAAATCTAGGTTTGCTGAGAAGGGAATGGCAGAGCTGGCTATAAACTGATTTTATGAACCATAACTATAACTTACAGTCAAGGCAAATCAGTACCAAAGATAATTGCAATGATGAAGAGGTTTAGAATGGCATTTATATGTACTTATTATCTTAGCATGGCCACACAGTGACATTTTAAGAGGTATACAAACTGTACCTTTTGTTACAACAGCTACACAAGCGGTAAAATAATTCTACATACTGGTGGTGGTCACCTACTCCCAGAGAAATGCTAAAGAGGGTTATAACCATTTTTAGGGTTAAACTGAGAGAAATATGGAGGCAGCCGTTGTTGAGTTCTCATGGGATTGTACACCCCATTAACACCCATCATACCATAACATACCTAAATGATAAAATAAACACGTTACAAGGATTGTGGAAAAGTTTAGGCCACGGCCCCTTTATTGGGTTTGAATCCATTTTAAGTATGAAATTAACTTTAACCTTTACTACCAAACAGAACCGCTGTTAACCAATAACAGACCAACATACTTGGTCACTGAGACTCAAGCAGCAATATCGTATACCAACCATTGTCCACCAACAAAGTGGGCGACATTACCTCATAAAGATGGACCTTCAATATCAAACAGAACCGCTGTTAACCAATAACAGACCAACATACTTGGTCACTGAGACTCAAGCAGCAATATCATATACCAACCATTGTCCACCAACAAAGTGGGCGACATTACCTCATAAAGATGGACCTTGAATATCAAACAGAACTTTTATTAACCAAAAATAGACCAACATGCTTAGTCACCAAGACTCAAGCAGCAATATCTTATACCAACCAAATAACAGTGTACCAACCACTGGACACCCACAAAGTGGGCGACATTACACCACATAAAGGTGGACTGCAACGAGGAAAACATCAACAAAAGGGAAGGAGGGTGGGAGAACAGGTCAAAAGATCCAGAAGGAAGGCTAAAGAGAATCTAGAGGCGAGTCCAGCTGACAAACATGAGGTAAATGCTGACTCCGCCCAGTGACAGGAGAGGATAGAAGTGAAAGGTTACACTCATTGGCTAGATATGTTCCGCCTAAAGATTTGTCACCAATCCAGTGCTCAGCAGCTGCGGTAAATCTTCCTAGCAACAGCAGGCAGTTTGTTACGTGAAACACAAAGTAGAAAGAACCAGCAAAGCAGCCATAGAGAGACATGGAATAACAATCATCACAGCCCTCTATTAAGAATGAAATTTATATAAAAAAACAAATGGTTGACAGGGGTGACAATTTCATGGGGACACTTCTCTATTTTTTTTCTTTCATGGCTCTGACATTCTGCTAAAACGCATTGTAACTTTTTGTAATGTATTCATAGCCAGCTTTTTTTTAATCTTGGATAGACTGGAGAAAGATTAGATCCTCCATCACAATGTAATTGCTCACGTTTTTTATCTGTCCTGGTGACCAGCATTACTAAAACAGAAAGTGATGTGAATTTTACAGTTCTCACCAGAATGGGGAGAGGAGGTTCCAATGTGGTCACCCATTATGGTGACAGCTGTATGGGAATTCCTCACATTTTGTAGAAATGTACCCTCACTTCCTGTTGCATCTTTGGGACAGAAAACGAAAGGAAATCTCCGGATGGGATGAATCTTAGAAATCATTAATAGCCATTTTCTAGTCTAATAAGAAAGGTATTGTCGAACAAATGGTATGGGGGACTGGGCACTGCCTTTGGGAATGTGTACCGAAACAAATATTTTAAAAAATCTTTGTTTGTTGGGGTAACATGCCTGGGGATGTCCTTAACCTGCCTGTGAAGTAATGCATTTGTACAGTGTGTACAACCTACTACAACATTGAAGAAAAAAGCCATTTAAATTGCTGGTAAATGACAGCTCCCTCTTCTTTGTTCTGTTTGTAAATAAAGCAACTGGGGGATTCCCTTCATCTATACCAGGCCCTTATCCTAGATGATATAAGAGAAGGAGACAAGACAGATTTTATCTTGAAATAAATATTAAAGTGTAGTGTCTAAGGGATGATACGCCACAAATATTTTTGAGTGCCAAAGCTCTGGAATAGGCCAGAGAAGATTAGAAATGTAGCACTTGAGGTTGAGCTGCAGAAATGTTGTGTGGCACATTTTTAACTGTGGAGCATCCAAGTAGTCAGGACACTCTGAGGTTCAATACAGGAATAAACCTGCAGTAACATTAGAAATTTTTCAGCTGAGGTCAAGCTGCAGAAAAATACTGTGGCATCTTTACAGTGCTGAAGCACAGGAATAGGCTGTAAGAGGAGGCAGGAGCTGGTAGTGGTGGTAGGTATGTTTTGGGAGGACAGATGCCACTTACGTTTATAGTAAAATGAGGGTGGATACCAACCAGGCACCACACCCTAATATAAATTTATAGATATATGAATGTTCCCAGAAAATGGAGGAGCAGCCATGGATGTGGTTGGTTATTTTCTTATTTTTTAAAACCACAGTGGCCAGGCCCAGCTGCAGGCAGCACTAAATCACATGATTGCTGATTACATGGGGGCCAGGGCTGATATGGGAACTCTTATGGACTAATGAGTGTAAAGGAACCACTGGCCAGAGCTTGAACTGTATATTCTGGAGTATCTGGCTCACCCTACAGCCAATGTGCTGTCTCAGAGGGCAGCAAGAGGTTTTGTTAAGGAGATGGAAATCCGCCTATCCCATGACAATGTGGACCAGCGCATCAAAATGAACCAGGCTTGGATTGTTTAAAAAAAAAAAAAAAAAGAGATGGACTTCAATGGTGCTCAAGGACCAGATACGGCATCAGTTAAAACATGTAGAATTTTTATTTCACAATCTTGGTTAACAAATACACAATAAGAATTTAAAATAGCTCCTATAGGTCTGACTGACTCTGTAGGGGTATGTATTAATCCCTCTAATAGCTCACTCTTTTTTGGAATATCACTCCCATGACCTATATATACATGCTCATTTCATTTCACAATACAGAAGAAACAATTCAGTAAACCAAAAATGCCTTTTCCCTGGTCTCAGTATAAAGTAATTGTATGAATTGGCACACCATTTGTGGCCACAAACTTGATAGAGTGAGAGAACTGCTTGGTAGATGAAAACATTTGTATGGTACACAAAGTAGTAAGTATCCCAAAGTCCTCCTAAAGGGGGAAAGGGGGGTAGATCAGAATATAATTATCTTGTACTGTAAAAGATTACCACTGCCCATTAATACCTTTAATTAGCAACCATAATATTTTATAATTGCACCTAACTGAACGTGATGATTCCCCTTTAAGCAGGGCGGGTGTCCTATAATACATTCAATAGAAATCGGTTGACTTCCCTTGACAAAACAAGGTTTCTGTGTCAGGAGCATCTAGTGCTCCTGCTAAATCACAGTGGTTGATCTCATTCCAGAATCCTGGTTTTGGCTGTGATACATTCTCCCTGTCTGTCTGTCCACCTGCAAGGTGATTGATGTGGCTAGTTTCTGGATGGAGACCAAACCTGATTTAAGTCAGCCAAGCCTGCAGTCTCATGCTTGTGATAGCGCTGCTTACACATGCTCAAGCTCTCTGTTTATCTGTCCTGCTATGCTGTGTGGATTCCCTCATTGATGACCTTGGATCAAATATCGACTATTCTCTGAATCCTGCCTGCCTTTTGACTATGGATTTGACCCTGATCACTTCAATTAGCCAATTATGTGCAGATGAAATAAGTAAACAGGAGTTTGCTTTTCACATGACTGGAAATCTGAAGTGAATCTTCACACAATGCCATTTTTTTGTTATAAATTCTTATTTACTGCGTTTCCCAAAACGTTGCAAAGCATAGCCATTTGGGAATATCCCTGGCTTATAAGTACAAATAATCTACTTACAAGAAAGAGAAAAAAAACACAAAACAGTGGTGAGAACACAACAGCGAGTCAGTCATAAATGTTAGTTGATCGCATTTGGTTACACAATGTTCTGTCCAACTCATATTAGATTATCGTGGAAGTTAATAGCTCACATGAAGGAGACAATAGGCCACTTTATGTCCCACTTCCTCCCTCCAATTTGTGAACAATGTCTTCACACTGTATTGATATATTTTGAGATAATCCAGGCATCCCATACCTTTGGTAAATTTTTTTTGCAGCCTACGGACTCATACATTGCTTTATAAAGTGGGAGTGCAGTATTAACTAGCAAGTTCCAAATACCAGCTGTGGGAGCCACAGCTGACTTCCATTTTAATTTAGTCACTTCCCTAGCATAACATAGAAGAAGACATAAAAAAAAAGTCCTGGCTGTATCAGTGGGAGCCAATCTTTCTACCAGACCCAACAGATAAGTGGCTACATTTAAGGGGACTGGGATGGTAATCAGAATTGTATTAGTCTGTCTCTGGTAAAAACAAATTAAAGTGGCATGTAACTCCATATATCCTTCCAATCCTCAGAATCAAGCCCTGGAACATAGGCCTGGTATTTCCAGGGTTCCATTAGTGATGTGGTCTTCAGAGGGACCTCAGACTCAGAGGGGATAAACTAAAGGGCCTTCGCTCCAAACTAGGATTGCTATGCATCACAAAGTTGCAAATATCTAAACAAGTTTGAATTAGGGTAATTGTGTTGTTGTTTTAGCTAAGCAGATATTAAGGGTGCTATTTTCATGGATATGGCCAAGACACCTTAAGTGATTGTAATTTTTTTTTTTTAAATGACAAACATGTTATACTTACATGCTCTATGCAATGGTTTTGCACAAAGAGGCCCCGATCCTCCACTTTTTGGGTCCCCAGCTGGTGCTCTAGGCTCCTTCCCTTCTCTACATGCCACCACAAGAAGCCACTTCCTCTGCTGCCAGGCTGTGTGCTTTTATTTACACACAGTGTGACTCAACCCTGCCTCCACTCCCTCCTCACTAGATTTGATTGCCTCCATGGCAAATGAGGAGAGAAGGAGAAAACAGTACCGCTGCTCTCGGGCACAGTGCTGGATCGAAATTGGGCTCAGGTAAGTACTTATGGGAGGCTGCAGGGGGGAGCTGAAAAAAACAAGATTGTTTTCCTTAATGCAGAAAATGTGTTAGGGTAAAAACAATCTTAAGCCTTTATAACCACTTCAACAACCTTGGCATGGACTGGGATCAAAAAGAAGTGTGGTGATTTAGTGTTTCGCCAAAATGGACTGTGGGGACTGTTGGTTTGGTTGCGGGTTGATTTACAGTGTACAATGTTCTTTGTCTTAATAATTGCATGCATAGACATAGTCAGTGAGAATGCAGTAGCCCTCCCTCTACAAAGGAGATGTCTTATACTTTCATAGGACCCCAAATGTGCCACCTCAAAAACCACTGCCATGTTAGTTTTGTCATAAATCAAAACATTATGGGTATGAAAGAGGAGAACCTTAATAACATAGGTATAGATGTGTGGGCACGCCAAGCCAATATGTGTCCAGGGCATTTGTAGCATCATCAAAAAAATGGGAGATATCATGTCCCCACAAAAATTTAATGTTTGAAGTATTTTTGTGGGATCCATACTGAGGCATATCCAAACACATACAGGATAAAAGGAAGGATCTTCATCTATAATAAATGAATTCTGTCCATTAAAGATACAGGTATGTTTTCCAGCACTTTAATTTAGTTTTTATTCCTAGAACCAATGGGAGAGGAAATATAGATGCTCAGATATTTGAATTCCCCTGTCCAACTTTACAAGAAGCCAGGGTCAGCAACCATCTGTGCTCCTGAGTCACTAGGAAGGATCTGGGGATTTTGCCAGTTTCTCAAAAATTCTGAATATAAGATGAGCCTGCCAGGGTGATGAACCAGGATGACAAAGAAATAATATTAAGTCACAAAATGCTCATTTTAAAGATTGTCGCCTGAACCCCAATTCCTGTCTTATGTTTGTGTTTGAATTTTAAATAACTATATATTTTTCTTAAAGAAAAAAATCAAAGAATTGTGAATAGAAATGAGTTACAGCATACTATAACTTAACAATAAAGACAAAAAACAGACACCAAAGGCAATGTAAGAAATAACAGCTTATTGATGATACAGCTTAAGAATTTATATTATGCACAAAATGTTTTTGTCAGGAGCGCACCCGCTTCAGGTTGATATGATTGTTCCTTTCATTTGATTTTACAGGAAATAAACATAATCTAACCTAATAAAACAAAAGATGTTATTTTACAGCTATGATTTATGGTGTGAAGGCAGAAATATATTATATACAGTGCAGCAGAGAACTGAAACAATAAATCAGCATTTTTAGTTTCTATAGCATCATTTATTAGAAATCTTGGAGGTCACAAAATGGCTTAATCACTGGGAAACCGGAAAAGAGATTATAAGTGGTGTGCTAACTGAAGACTCCTGGTGCCCAACCTGTGACCCTATGGTACTTGTTGTATGGCCCTCAGACCCAAGACATCACTAGTGGGAGCATTGATTCGTAAAGGGACTGCAATAACAGTAACCTTAAAGCAGAAATGAAAAGATAAAAATTAATAGACCATCAAAAGATAAAATAAAATCAATGTTTGCTGCAATATTCAGTTTTAATCAGGGCATTTTTGCTACGGTATTTTTTGCCACTAGATGTCCTTAGTCTGATGGCCAGCATTTTTCAACCCACTTCCTCTGAGCCAAGTTTCTTCTACACTTGCCCCTGCCTGTGACTGGAGAAGCAGGACAGTAATGAGCTCACCTCTCTATCACTCGGCTTTCCTTTCCTATCAGCATGCTTCTTGTCAGCCCATGAACTGATTGGTTTGTTGTGCTTCCTCTGTCACTTTAGCCCTGCTGTACAAGGACTGAAAAATGCTAATAACAGGTCTAGTTCATGTATACTACTTGCATTTAAAATACATTTATTGATGTGTTAATGATTACTGAAGTGCATTAATTTGCATCTTTGTTATCTGTCTGCAGTTCAGCTTTAAGCAGTATTTTGTAACTTCTCTGTACTCTGCAGCATGTCTCCAGAATCCAACAATACAATATTAATACAAATACAATAGCAAGTCTCCAGTCTCTGATCATTTCTTGTAGTATGTCCTCAGTTAGTTGTTTGTAGAATTACATATACTGAATATAATTGGGCTGATTTACTAAAGGCAAAAGACTGTGCACTTTGCAAAGTGCAGTTGCACTCTGCAAGTGCAGTTGCTCCAGAGCTTAGTAAATGAGGTGAAGTTTCACTTTGCAAAAAAGACCCAATTACATGCAAGGCAAAAAAATCATGTTTGCTTGCATGATGCAAGTCAACAGAGCTTCTGCTCCTATAGTAAGCTCTGGAACAACTGCTCTTGCAGAGTGCAGTTGCACTTAGCAAGGTGCACAGTCTATTTGCCTTTAGTAAATCAACCCCGATGTGTTGCCCCTTGATGATATCAAGGTCCACAGCTGAGGCCCCCTAGGTTGACAACCACTGCTGCAGACTTTACCAGTGGGATTCACAACTGGATTCACCCAAAAGTGATATTTTATTTTTTACCAGTTCCCAACCGCGCTATAGACGAAGGACGGCTACAGCTCAGTTGTATGGTTCTGGGACGACGTCCATGGATGTAATTTCAGAACACGTCCCCTGCATGCCCCCAGCGGCGCACACTTGGCGCTGCCGTTGATCGCTGTGTCCTGTGGACACAGCTGATCAGGTCATATGGTAAACGGACCAATGACACAGCACATCACCAGGTAAATACAGTTGCCAGTTATTGGCTGCACTGTCATAGCGTGAGAAAAGTTCTGCCAAGAACCAGCAATTGTCAGCGAAGGGATTGGCATTGATCTTCAGGGCACTGATGATCAGTGCCCAGCAGTGCCACCCACCTGTACCCATCAGTGCCACCCACCTGTACCTATCAGTGCCACCCACATGCGCCCATCAATGCCACCCACCTGTGCCCTGCTGTGCCACCCATCAGTGCTGCCCAGCAGTGCCACCCATCAGTATTGCCCATCAATGCCGCCCATCAGTCCTGCCCATCAATGCTGCCCATCAGTGCCACCAATCAGTGCCCAGAAGTGCTGCCTATCAGTGCAACATCATTAGTGCCAGCTCATCAGTGCCGCCTATCAATGCCGCCTATCAGTGCCTCCTATCAGTGCCCATCAGTGCTGCCTATCCGTGCCACCTCATCAGTGCCCATCAGTGCTGCCTATCAGTGCCCATCAGTGCTGCCTATCAGTGCCCATCAGTGCTGCCTATCAGTGCAGCCTCATATACGCATATCAGCGAAGGAGAAAAATTACCTGTTTGCAAAATGTTATAATAGAAACAAGGAAAACCTTGGTTTTTTTTCTGATTTTTTGCTCTTTTTTTGTTTATAGCGCAAAAAATAAAACACCCAGCGGCAAGTAAATACCACCAAATGAAGGCTCTATTTGTGTGAAAAAATTATAAAAATTGCATATGGGTACAATGTTGCATGACTGTGCAATTGTCAATCAAAGTGCGACAGCACTGAAAGCTGAGAATTGGCCTGAGCAGGGAGGGGGTAGAAGTGCCCGGTAGGCAAGTGGTTAAAGAGTGTATTGGACTGTTTTTTATATATCTTTTGGTTTGCTGTGGTGAGCTCTTGTGGCCATAGTTTCATGTTCTGTTTCCACGCAACAAGGTTTTGTGGCATTTCTCAGGAAAGAAAAGTCCAAATAGAGAGTTTGGAATTCTTTGTAATAACTGCAGCAGGGATGCAGGCTTGAAAACTAAAAGATCTCACTGCTTGAGTCCTTGAGAAATACTAAAACTACCAAATTGAACCCTTATGTTTTATTGTGCTGATGCAGTTAGACTGTCTAAAAATCAAACTATGCGTTGGTTTTTGTTTTTTTTTTATATATATGCTAGCACTGTAGTCCTATATCTAACTGCCCTGTGGCAGCAATATGCTGGAGGTCTGTACTGCCAAGCACAGTGGTCCTTATCTCTAGCAGTCTGACCATGCCCAAGGCAGTTTGAAATAAGGCTACAGCAATAGCACATTAAATGATTTGTTACTTTTTTAGGTAGCTTGACAGCATCAGAGTTAAAAAAAAAGTCATTGTCATGTAATCACTCTCATTCTCACCATGCATAGTGATTTTCCAGCAAATTCTAAGCAACATCAGATTGAGTGTAGTCATCACTGGGGCAGGTTAACTGAGCATCATATGTTTGAAACATGCACATTCACAGCATCTGCTGTTGCAAGACTGACCTTTAAAAATATCTGTATCACTTGCTGCCATGACCAGAAGGGAATGTAACAGTTTTTGTATTATGATAGGTTCTTCAGAGAGACAGAGTCCCTTCATTTTCAGTTAGAGCATTTCAGAGTATTAGCTTAATGATTTTTAAATATTGTTTAAAGAAAAGGAAAAAAATGTGCAAAATATTTACAGAAAGGGTATTACAAAATATAAAGTAAAATAAAGAAGTTTAAAATTGAAACATACTTAAAAATAGTTTACACCTGGTCTTTGTTACAGTGCAGAGCTCAAATCACTTGAAATTTAAATTTAATCTGATGTTGCAATAGTCCATGACCCTCATAAAGTGACTCTGAGTAATTCCTAGTAGTTCCAACAGCAAAAACTAGAGCGCCCAGCTGATCTGAGCAGTATACCTTTTTGTCCTCTAGGCAGGGTGATATAGAGCTTCGCACCTAATCAAAAGGTCTGAATGGAGTGCAGAAGGCGGACTGAAATATTTTATAATGCCCAGCAAAAACACCATCATATTATTTATCAGTAATGAAAGTATGAATTCCTAGAGACCAAAATGATATGTGTATAATTACCATCATTTCACATGGGTAGCAAGTGGCAGTAAAAACAGGTGGTTACTCCATGTTTTTGCTTGCTAACCTCCTTTCACCATCCTCTGCAAAGCGATTCACCACAGACCGCTTTTCAGAGGGGCAGCAAATAATACCAATAGTGTGAAACGAGCCTTATCCCAGGGTACTCGAAGTGTTCATTAAGTTGTATAGACAAGAGTTAAGGTAGCCATCTTGGGCCTACTCAGCAGAATATCATAGAAAGGGCCAATTTTAGACAGTAGCCAATTAGCCTGGCCACATGTCTTTAGATTGTGGGGGGAAACCAGAATACCTAGAGGAAACCTGCGCAGGCACAGGAAGAAAATTCTGGCACCATACAGATATGGTTTTGGACAAAATTCAAAATGAGTACCCCAGTGCTTGCCTTCTGGGCCTTGCAATATAGTTTGATTTGGTGTCTAAACGAGTTATGCCAATATCCCAGTCTTACAATTATGTATTTCTAAACTGCAGAATGTAACTATTTACAATGGGGACTTACCATAAGTCAAAGAACCTGAGCTATTAAAAGTTCATGATGCCTCTGTGTTCTTCCAGAGTTGACGCATTATTTTGTTAAATTTACAGACTTTCATGGCTGCTAAAGCAGAGACAGGAGGTTTTAATCTGACCACCTTGTTACGGACTTTTTACATCTTAAGAAAATGAGAGTTTCCTTTATTTCAGTACTACTTCCCAATTCTCCTCACAAGGTTTGGGGTTTGTTAAACCTCACTGTCATGATACATTCCCTCTTTAGTGGGTTTCAGGGAAGGGATTACAATTTAATTTCCAATGCAACAAAATAGATTGCTTGATAGGGCAATATGTATGGTGTGTTGTATGGTGAAATCTTATTCCTGAGAAGTTCTAAAATAACTTTGCATTCTTCCTAACAAAACTGTTCAACCAAGTGAGTGGGTTGTGTGAAGCTACAGCAATACAGGTAGCGTTGTGGATTTTGCAACACCCACATAATCACAAGGCACTCCTTCTCTGTGTTGGTATATGCTACCTTCTTGGGGAGTAGAGGATGGGAAGTCCCTCCCCTGACTCATCCACCTGGTACAGGGCCAAACCTGAACCATAGGTAGAAGCACCAGTTTGCATGAGAAACCAATAGTTGAAATCTGTAACTTGTAGTACAGGAGAAAAACAATTGATAATACTCGTGAGCCAAAATGTGATACTCCCCTAGTGTAATATATAAATGAACTAAATTATAAATCTTAATTATGGTACATCAACACTTTACACAATACTCATTATCTGTGCAAAACATACACTATATACAAAATTATATATATCTATAGATACATATATGTGCCGCCCTCCATAAATCTATAAAAACTCATATGCAAGTGATTATAAAAATGATAACGTGAACAAAATTAATGTGCTTAAGAACAGTGCAACATATAGTGCATTTTAAAATAATATTAATCCAGCACTCAAAACACTTCCTAAATAGTCCTCTTTGTGCTTGTATAATTTTTCAGTGACAAATTCGGTGTATAGTGCCACACTTCCCGTGCTCTATATATAGGTGTGCGCTCACCTCCTTAATTAGCCAGACAAAGTGGCTAAAAACACTTTTTGTCCTATCAGGACAGAGTGGGAATCTTCATATTATGTGCGTATTTCCATCCATATTCTGCCACCAGAGGTCTCCCTCCTTCCACACTTTAGCCTCAATGGGTGGTTTAGAGATGTTAAAGATGGTATTTCCTCCTCCCAGTACACCATGTAAGAAAGAGCCAAGATAGTGCCTTATCAGAGTCTCAGCAGCTAACAGAAGCATCTGGGTCAGATTTTCCAATTTCCAAAATGGCCCTATTTTGGAAAGGGCCATTTTGGAAATTGGAAAATCTGACCCAGATGCTTCTGTTAGCTGCTGAGACTCTGATAAGGCACTATCTTGGCTCTTTCTTACATGGTGTACTGGGAGGAGGAAATACCATCCTTAACATCTCTAAACCACCCATTGAGGCTAAAGTGTGGAAGGAGGGAGACCTCTGGTGGCAGAATATGGATGGAAATACGCACATAATATGAAGATTCCCACTCTGTCCTGATAGGACAAAAAGTGTTTTTAGCCACTTTGTCTGGCTAATTAAGGAGGTGAGCGCACACCTATATATAGAGCACGGGAAGTGTGGCACTATACACCGAATTTGTCACTGAAAATTTATACAAGCACAAAGAGGACTATTTAGGAAGTGTTTTAAGTGCTGGATTAATATTATTTTAAAATGCACTATATGTTGCACTGTTCTTAAGCACATTAATTTTGTTCACGTTATCATTTTTATAATCACTTGCATATGAGTTTTTATAGATTTATGGAGCGCGGCACATATATGTATCTATAGATATATATAATTTTGTATATATTGTAGTACATGAGAACTTTCTTAATAATCTGAGTAATAAATGAAAGTATTTAAAAACTGCATTTTTTATTTACTCAGGTTATTTCTGTAATTTTTGTAATGTTAAAATTGGTTTGATGATCTGAATCATTTAAGTGTGACAAATATGGAAAAAAAAATCAGGAAGGGGGAAATACTTTTTCACAGCACTGAACCTATTGACCCATATTGTATGTCTGTTCTCTGGCATTGTGGTCCTATCAGTGTTTTTGCTTGGCCTGAGCCTGTGTCATATACCTCTTTAAAATACTTTACCAGTGTCTCCATTTCATTTTGAAACCTCAGTGCATAAACAGAGTCCTCAAGACCAGCAATCGTGTCCTTCCAAGTCTATTGGATTGAGTCTAAAGGTCCTCTGTGTTATCTACCAGATAGGAGTTCCTAAAGCCTAAGGACTCCTGGGGTACCTGTCTGTAAGCAAACAGCAGGTGATGCAAATATTGTGCCCAGCCCCTTCCCTGTGACTCCACAAAAATCCTCAGCATTTGTTTCAAAGTCCCAGTGAAACACAGGCTGGTAATTTGTGGTTTGTAAGAATAAACCACAATATGAGTTCTCTGTATTTTCCTACAAATTACTAAGAAGTTATGTAAGGAGCCCTACTCTCGTAAAGATTTTCCAAACAGAGCATCACCAAAGTTGTCCAATCTGAGAGAGGGTAATGCCACAGTTTCTGGATACTAAGTGATACCTATTTACGATCCTTTAAGATAACATGTCATCAGTTCCTCTTGACACAGATGAAGAGGTCTACAGCAAAGCATTTAGGTTCCTGCAGAAAGGACCTGCAAAAATTTATAAGGAGGAGTTAGGCCACCTACATACCACATTCCAAAGTTAACTAAAGACTGAAAAAAGAGTCCTTGGAGGACCTGTTGATCCAGGATGATAGTAGTGAGACCAGAGTTCCCAGATCTGCACCTAACAGCACAGGTGTAAAAATGTCATCCAATACTCCATCCTCCCTCATCCCACTCCCAGACCTCCAAGCAGTGAAAATTCATGCCCAGGGTACATTTGAGATAGTACCTTTAACTCCAAAGACTGTGAAGACTTTTTATGGGATGATGTTCTTTTAATCTACTACCTTAATTTTCATGGCTGGATGGCTAAGTGAAGTTGACTTCTTCTGCTCAGTATCAGTGTTCCTGAGGTGTTTGGACTTGCCACAACTATATAGTCTGTGAGTATCAGCTGAATACAGCTTGGTTGTAGGAGTTCCAGGTGCTATTCACTGGGAGGCTTGGCTCACAGAAGGGTTGCCATTGTTGGTGTCCTTCCTGTTCAGCTGTAGCCCAGAGAAAGCCAGACACCTAAGTAATTATGTAGGTATATGCTATTTCTTCTGCCTTTTTGACAGACTCAGGCTTGTGCTCCATCACAAAGTGATGGACTCCTGCCTGAAAAATGTGTAGGGGTTACTGGTATTGGTTCATTGTTTTGTTACACACTGTATCATGTAAATCTGCTTGATGTCGCCCCTGCCTGGGCAAACCTTGGCTTGTTATACCCATTAAAAAGAAAAATGTGTAGGGGTTGATACTGGATCAACAGGTTCTCCAGGAATTCTTTCTTTGGTCCTTTAGTCCACTGCTGGAATGTGGTACATAGGTGATATACCACATCTGTGTAAATGTCTTCAAGTCTGTGCAGTGACCTAAATTTCCTCTGGCAGGCTTTTGCATTTGTGTCAAGTAATACTGATGACATGTTTTCCTAAAGGATCACATATAAGTATCAATATCTGTGGCTGCATGGTTCACAGTCAAAGGTTCTTTCCTGTGCTCAGAAGAACCTAGGAACTAATCCTGTCACTGTTACTGAAGCTTAGCCATTTCAGGTTCATGCTGGTGGGTAGCTACCCTCTCACCTCATCAGCTGTTGTGAATCTAACCTTTTAAATTGTCTGTATCACTTGCTGTCATGTCCAGAAAGGAATGCAACAGCCTTTGTTATGGTAGCTTCATCTGAGAAAAATTCCTCAATTTCTAATTGGGGAATTTCAGGGATTCAGTATAAAGTTGAAGTTTAGGTATAGCAATGTTTACATAGTTACCTTGGTCCAGCTGGGACCAATGTGAATATGTATGTGCCATACCTGTGGGATCTCTCCATGAAAGCTGGAAATCATTGTAGTAGGCACTGCTACTACAGGGATTGCCACTGGCTTTGGGGTCCTGTACCAAGCGGCTGCCCTGCTGCTTACTGAAAACAGAAGGTTGCTCGGTCTATATGGGTGTTATTCAGAGAGCACTTTGTATTTTCTCAATGAATGAATGAGGTGGAGATTGTTAAATCACCACCCCGGCTCTCCAACTTGTCCAATCAGATAACTCTTTGCATTCATTAAGAAAAAGAAAAGTGTTCCCTGAATTGGCCCATGCAGAGCAAGTGACCTCCTGTGTTCGCAATGCAGCAGGGCAGCCACTTGGCATGGGACCTGAAAGCCAGTGGACATCACTATAATAGCAATGGTTACTACAGTGATTTTCTGCTTCCACGGGGATCCCACAAGTTTGGCACTTACATACTTATAAGCTGTGTGATGAAGCACATCATCATTGGGTGGGCACAGAGATTAAGGAAGTAGAGGCGAGCCAGCAATTAAGGTATTTTTTAGAATGGCGGCAGTAAAACTGGGGCATATGAGGACCAGTGGATCCTATACATAACCAGAAAGTTGCACACGTACAGTATGTAAGTCCACTTGTTTAGCTACAGTGCTTTATATAGTGTTGGCAGGTTTAAAAGGGGAGGAAGATCCGCTTTAAGTGAAATACAGCTGGGATCCTTTGGAACGTCAGTGAGGACTTTAGCTGAATAAGATCATTAGCCTTTGCAAAGTCAAGGAAACTAGTCCCAGTGCTAATGTATTCTCTATAGTGTAAACTGATTGGTGTATCCAGCACCTAGGTTAAGATCCCTTTGTAACTGCTGTGGAAAGAGCAGAAATCAGATGCAGAGATCTCAGCCTCTGAAAAACAAAGAAAGTTAGTGGCTACTGTTGAGGAGAAAAATATCTTTGGGTGGCCTTGTCCTTTAAATAAAGGTCTAACTGTGTCATTTTTGTCTCACCATTCTTCACAGTTGACAACTTTTTTTCCATTGTGGTGACAAAACCATGCTAGAAAGGATAGTTAATGGGTCTGAACAGCTCTTGCATCCCTTCTCTGTAACAAAAGCATGCCACAAAGAATAACTAATGGTACTGAACATCTAGTGCATCCTTCATTTAGCTGTAGGTCATAACATCTTGGCCATAACAACAGAGCCTGAGCCTGCTCAGCACTAAATAATGCCTTCCACAGTATATTAGATATGTCCTTACATTTTCTGTATGACTCGCAGCCCCTGTGCCCTAATAGTGGGTGTAGGAGATACCTCTACATAGACTGCTATATAAACAGCTATAAATACATATAAAGAATAATGCATTGCTACATTACAGAAAAAGGACAAACAGAAGGTTAATGAATTCAGTATGATGCTTTTTACGTCTTATGCATATGCTGAATTTTAATGAACATTGTCGGCTAGTGCCCCATACTAGACACTATTTGTCCATGGATTATTCCTGAATTAATAAGAAAATATTCTGATGATCATCGGTGCTGGGAGACATAAAATTAGTCAAATCACATGAATTGTGACTCATAAACTAATTAATTGACCAGTTAGCAAGCTGATACAAGTGTATAAAGTGTCACGAGTGTGAGGATTAGTTCAAGAATCTATCCAATTGTAGCCCTGGCCAATTTGCATGTTCCAAACTTAAGTTGCTTAAGTCCCCAGCCACATTCGATGCGAATTTAATGCAAATCACATGTCAAGTCACACTCTATTGTCAGCAATTAGAGCGGTCATTTCTAAAGTAGTACATGCACTACTTTTGGTGCGATTTGCATAGACATCTATGTCAGATATCTTGCAAACTGCAGCTGAAATAAGCATGTCATCCAATTTTGAAATCGTGCGACTTTACTGTAAGTTGCACGATATCAAAGTTGGGTTTGGTGTGACAGGGGTGTTACTGTTTAGTAAGGATGGATAACAAAGAGAGAACAAAAATCTGCTTTAAAGAGACATTAGCACCAAAAGAAAAAATATATATTTATTTAGATAAATGTATCCATGCTTTTCCATATTTGCATGTCAGTTTTAATAAAAACCTGTCTGTGACTAGAACACTCTGCTGTGTTGCACCAGAAAACCACCCCCTGCAGCTAGCGATTCAACTCTCAAATCACAACTGACCAGCTCACAGACAAGTTATTCAGAATGTGCCAGCCTGCAACTCACCCCTATCCATAACTGACATACTGGTAGACTCACTAATTCAATTGCTGAGTGTTCAGACATCCAGTTCAGTTAGGCCTTATTCACACTTCATGTAGCAGGAGCTCACCTTTTGTGTGGGCAATTTTCATGCAATTCATAGGGCAGCCCATTCACTTGTTTTACAAAAAGTTCTGTTGAATTTTCTGAAATGCAGAATAGAAAATTAGAATACAGTGCATGTTCAGAATATTGGGATTATATGTGATAGACCAACACAAAGTGGCACATAATTGTGAAGTAGACAGAAAATGATAAATGGTTTTCAAACTATTTTACAAATAAATATCTGAAAAGTGTGGTGTGCATTTGTATTCAGCCTCCCTGAGTCAATACTTTCACTGCAATTGCAGCTGCAAGTCTTTTGGGGATGTCTCTGCCAACTTTGCACATCTAGTGAAATTTTTGCCCATTCTTCTTTGCAAAATAGCTCAAGCTCTGTCAGATTGGATGGAGAGCATCTGTGAACAGCAATTTTCAAGTCTTGCCACAGATTCTCAATTGTATTTAGGTCTGGACTTTGAATGGGACATTCTAACACATGAATATGCTTTGAACTAAAACCATTCTATTGTAGCTCTGGCTGCATGTTTAGGGTCATTGTCCTGCTGGAAGGTGAACCTCCTCCCCAGTCTCAAGTCTTTTGCAGACTCTAACAGGTTTTCTTCTAAGATTGCCCTGTATTTGGCTCCATCCATTATCCCATCAACTCTGACCAGCTTCCCTGTCCCTGCATAAGAAAAGCATCACCACAACATGATGCTGCCACCACCATGTTCATGGTGGAGATGGTGTCTTTAGGGTGATGTGCAGTGTTAGCTTTCTGCCACACATAGCGTTTTGCTTTTGGGCCAAAAGTTCAATTTTGGTCTCATCTGACCAGAGCACCTTCTTCCATATGTTTGCAGTGTCCCCCACATGGCTGCTCGCAAACTGCAAACGGGACTTCTTATGGCTTTCGTTCAACAATGGCTTTCTTCTTGCCATTCTTCCATAAAGGCCAGATTTGTGAGGTACATGACTAACAGTTGTCCTGTGAACAGATTCTCCCACCTGAGCTGTGGATCTCTGTAGTTCCTCTTGGCTGCTTCTCTGATTAATGCTCTCCATGCCCAGCCTGTCAGTTAAGGTGGATGGCCATGTCTTGGTAAGTTTGCAGTTGTGCTATACTCTTTCCATTTTCGGATGATGGATTGAACAGTGCTCCATGAGATGTTCAAAGTTTGGGATTTTTTTTATCACCTAACCCTAACTTCTTTATAACTTTATCCCTGACCTTTCTGGTGTGTTTCTTTTGCCTTCATAATGATGTTTGTTCACTAATGTTCTTTAGCAAACCTCTGAGGGCTTCACAGAACAGCTGTATTTATACTGAGATTACATTACAGACAGGTGGACTAATTTACTAATTAGGTGACTTCTAAAGGCAATTGGTTCCACTAGGTTTTAGTTAGGGGTATCAGAGTAAAGGGGGCTGTATACAAATGCATGCCACATTTTTCAGATATTTATTTGTAAAAAATGTTGAAAAACATTTATCATTTTCCTTCCACTTCAAAATTATGTGCCACTTTGTGTTTGCCTATCACATACAATCCCAATGAAATACATTTAAGTTTTTGGTTGTAACATCAGAAAATGTGGAACATTTCAAGGGGTATGAATACTTTTTTCAAGTTGCTGTATGTAGGCATAAGGGTTGTTTAGAAATTTCATGAAAGAGCATATACTATGCATCTTGGTATGGAGGCACAGAACCGATACGCCTATGAGGGGTCATCTGTTCATCACCCAATACACAGCAACCTGAGGCAGGAGAAGAGCAGTTCACTAGTTATTCAATAGGCTAAGTTACATCAGCAAAACATTGGTGTGTTTAACTCAAAGAAGAGAGAGAGTTAGACAAATCAGGGAAGGGGTAAGGGGAAGCCTCTCAGGGATCTCGGGTGAGATTAGCATGAAGAGCCGATCGGAGCATATTATAGACCTTATCCAGAAACAGGAGGCAACAGGACAGGTCCACCAAATATGCAGTAAAGTGCTGTACAGCCCCGTACGTAGTGTGGAGAAGCATTGGGGAGGAGTTTAGACAAACTATCCTGAGTCATGTGCCAATGGTACATCAATTTGTAAGCGCTTTCCTGGGCGAGCACATTGACTAAACATTTGGGCCAATGGAATCCGTAAGCGACATGTAGAGAGAGGACACTAAGCCTCTGAAGTATGGGTCCTTCCTGCATTTGGTACAGTGAGTGATGATGTCCAAGAGGTAGTACTGTATCTGAATATAATGAAAGCGTTCTCCATCCATGTTAGTCCTAATGCTATCAAAGGTAGGCAAAGGACTTTATGCCATCCAAAGAAAAAAGTTAATTGATAAATCTAAGTCCCTTAGCACGCCACCAGCAGAACGCAAGAGGGCTGTCATAGTCTGGGGCAAAAGAGGGGGTTGCAAGGATTCCCGATAATAGTAGGTGGGAAGAGATGAGGTTTCCTGAATACTTTATCGAATGCCATTGCCAAGAAAATGTTGCAAAGGGATCCGCAGTCCTGGGAAGGAGGGGTCCAGATATAGTTGGATATGGGGGGGGAAGCAAGCCGCCTGTGCCAGATGGGTCCAAATGGGTCATTCACCAATAGCATGTAGGGAGACAAGTTCAGATATTTGGGCTGCCAAGTAGGAATGCTTGAGAGACGGTACCACCAAGCCACCAGCAAGATGCATCCAGGCCAGGAGTCTGGGTTTACAATGCCCCCGAATGAATTGTAATATTTTGTGTTGCAAAATTCACAAAACATTGTTTGGAATGGGGACAGGTAACACCCTAAAATAGTACAACAGCTTGGGAAAATAAGTCAATTTTATAGTGTCTATTTTGCCATGCCGAGAGAGAGGTCCCTATGAGTTGAGGAGAGAGGCTAAGGAAGGACAGCCAATTCACTTGAATGGGCTTCCCTATGTTTGTTGGTTGTGGCAAAAAAGGTCAGGGACCAAATTTTGACCCTGAGACAGGAATGTTTTTACAAATTCATTTTTCTGCGATTCTCATGTTTTTTATAGTGCGCAGTTGGGCTAATATTAAAGATGAATGGCACCCAAACACGCATTGTGCATTTTCCATGGGTGCACACAAATTTAGTAAGACCAATCAGTCAGCCACCACATAGTGCTAGCTATAAGGGGGAGAGTGGTGTGAAGTCATTAAACATTTTTGGTACAAACACCAAGCAGGACACCACCAGTAATACATCTGCAGAGATACAATCAGTTCCATAGTGACACTGCCAGAAACACATCAACAGAAATACAATTAGTTTTGCAGTGACAACTTCCAAAACACATTTGCAGAGATACAATTTGTTCCACAGACACATCAACAGTAACATATCCACACAGATACAATTAGTACACATGCTTTTAGATGATAAAACATTTAATAATTTAAAAAAGTAGCACACAAAGGTTAAACAAATTATCTGAGTCAAAGTGTGCCAGACATCTGTGCAGCGGACTAAGTAGTGCAGCAGATATATACAGTGCTCAGCATAAATGAGTATACCCCTTTTGAAAAGTAAGATTTTAATCAACATCTCAGTGAACACAAGAACACAAGAACTGAGTTTTATAGAACATTTGTTTCGCTTATTACATGAAAGTAAGCGTACTAATAATGACAAAATCCTCAGTTTTACTCAAATTAGTTGATGCAAAAATGACTACACCCCACAAAAAAAAACTACTACATCTAGTATTTTGTATGACCTCCATGATTTGTATGGACAGCACCAAGTCTTCTAGGCATGGAATGAACAAGTTGGAGACATATGGCAACATCAATCTTTTTCCATTCTTCAAGATTGACCTCTTTTAGAGCCTGGATGCTGGATGGAGAGGGATGCTCAACTTGTTTTTTTTGTACCACTTTTGCTACAGTGTTCTAACTGATAAGTAAAGCTTTCCTGATCTTCTTGTAGCCTTCACCTTTCTTGTGTAAAGAAATTTTCTTTCTCAGGCCTTGTGACATTCCTCTTCCATGTGGTGCCATTGCTGACAGCATGAAATCTGAAGGGGTTTTCTTTGTTATGTAATGCCCCTTTTTAATCAACTGTCTGCTGGACACCTGTTTAATGAATAATTAGACTCACCTGGAGTTGAATTCTTGTAAATTAGGATTTTGTTGTCTAAAATCTAACTTTGTTCCTAAGACTTTTATTGGGGTGTATTAATTTTTTCTCTTGAATTAATTTGTTAGGAAAAAAAACTTTTTTGTGTGTGCAAATGAACAATTGTTTGTTTGCAATGAATGGCCCACATTTGTGGGAATATTTTGTAGTATAGTGTCCCATAGAAAATGCTGATTCTGAAAGGAAAGTAAAGGTCTTCTGACAAATCTGTTGGGGTGTACTCATTTATGCTGAGCAATATATACATAATACGGCTGTATATATACACCTGTATATTCAGCTGTTTGCTTAAAGTTCTGCTTTAGCTTACTGGGTAATTGGCTAATAGTATTTTGTTTTGTAATGATATCTAAACTCATTATGCATATGCAACTACAGCACTAGCTAAGCTAATCACTGCCTTCACTATGGAAATATAGGGGGGTGGAGAGTTGGCCAAATACTTTGTCCATCAGATCAGTTTTCCATCTGATATATTTGTTTTGTCTGTTACTAGTGTAACGACCCAAACGGATTTTTATGATGTGAATTGCATGTCTACATTAGTTGACACACATTCTGAAAACACATACATTTATGAACGTGTCGTAAATAAGACCAGTGTGTGCTGCCTACAGCTCCGATTCAGATTTAAAGACTCAGACTCCAGCTGATACATGAAATCTGACAGCTGGAATCTGGTGGGTGCAAAGAATACTGACAGCCTTTATTTAAGACACATTAAAATGAAACACTACGTCTGCTCAAACTGTCAAAAGAATTGGGTGCACATAAAGTTATGGAAATATATATATATATATTCAAGATGGAAGATGGGGTAATAAGGTGATGAACTGTTAAAAACTGGGCAATGTATTTCTTCTAAAGTAGAATACATTATTACTTTATCATACAGGTTTTATATAGCTTTAGTTTATTGCTATTGTTTGCGCAGCCCTTTACAAAAGAAAGGAAGACAGTGAGTTACAGTAAAAGTTAATACAATACAGTGTTCAGAGGGCTTTGCTCGCAAGAGTTTACTATCTAAAAGGGAGGGTCAAGTTTACAAATGGTAGTAACTGTAATGGATGAGTTGATGGAGAAAGTAAAAGTACAGTTTAAGTGGAGGACAGATAGGCCTCGCTACACAGATCAGTTTTCAGAAAGCACCTTAAGGCGGACAGAATATTTGATAGCCAGACAGATTCAAGTAGGAAGTTCCAAAGGAAGGGAGAGGCTCTGAAGAAATCTAGACGGCGAGCGTGGGAGGCCGTGGCTAGGAGGCTAGAGAGCAGGAGGTCTTACGAGGAGCAAAGAGGATGGTTTGTGTGATATCTTGGGATTAGGTTGGTAATGAAGCTTAGTATGCAGAGTATGGATGGCTTTGTTTGTTTTGCTAGTATTTTGAATTTCATTTGTTAGGTGATCAAAAGCCAGTAGAGGGACTGGGAAAGAGGAGCAGCAGACACTGAGCAGTTGGTAAAGTGAATTAATCTGGCAGCAGTTTTAATGATGGACTGAAGGAGAGGTAGCCGATTTAAAGGTGGGCCAACAAAGATGGAGTTGCAATAGTCAAAGTGAGAGATAACAAGGGAGTGACTTGGCAGCTTTTGATGTGGTTTGTTAAGAATAGGCATATTTTGGGGATGTTACAGTAGTTAAGGCAGCAAGATTTGGACAGCAATTGGATGTGGGGCTGAAAAAAGATGTCAGAGCCTGAGATTACACCAAAGTGGAGAACCAGCAAAGGTCAGTGGACGGATCCTTGGGGGATCTCTGCAGAGAGGAGAGGAGGAGGTGGAGTTGCAGGTGACACTGAAGCTGTAATGAGATAAGTAAGTGGAGAACCAGCAAAGGTCAGGATCTTGAAGATCAAAGGAGTGGAGTTTTTTGAGGAGTGGTGGTCAACTGAATCAAAGGCTGCAGGAAGATCTTAGAGTAAAAGTATGGAGTAGAAACTATTGGTTTTAGCATATAGTAAGTAAGTTTAGGAGGGCAGTTTCTTTGGAGTGTTGTGGGTGAAAGCCAGACAGAAAGGGGTCAGGAAGCTTGTTATCAGT
The DNA here is from genome assembly GCF_062004578.1 of Staurois parvus. NCBI lineage: Eukaryota > Metazoa > Chordata > Amphibia > Anura > Ranidae > Staurois > Staurois parvus. The sequence continues at coordinate 3,393,256 of NW_028318776.1, forward strand.
GAGGTGGTAGCTCAGACAGTTGTAGGATAGGCATTCTGTAGGTTTTGGAGTTAATCTAGAACTATATAAAAATATTGTTCCTAAAAATTTTATACAAAAACAAAAATCGTACACAGGAAGGTTGCTTCTGAAATTCTACATGATTTTTTGCTCCTTTGAATTTTAAACTATGTCTAAATAAAAAAACATCAAGTAATGACTGCTTAAATGTTTTAGCATATAAATTAATCAACATCTTCATAATTGTCTTATAATAGTTCCTAAAGATGTACACACTATTTAGTGGAAACCACCTCCAGTTTACCAGATACTCAGCAGTGCACAAAGGTTTGCAGCTGATTCCCTGTCAAGGGACAAAAATGTCATTATCTGCTCTGCTGATAGGAGGATGCTATAATGATGATGAATTGCTCATACTATAGTAGCAAAATTACTGTCTTTCAACTTACAAGACCTGACGGTTGGAATAGTTTTTCTAGACCGAAGGTATGTACTTACATGAAATGTTGTTAAGATCAATTTACAGAGTCCATATTCTGACAGTAAAACACATGAAAATGCATTTCAAGTAGAAATCCCAATATTTAATACAGGGAAACTATGAGAGACTGTTCATACCTATGTGTGTACATTACCACACTTCCAAAGATGTGAATTGGCTTGGCTGTGTGCTATATGTATTGGTTGGTTGTGTGTGTATAACTTACTGTGGCTATTATAGCCCCTTTACTACATAAAGTTCCATTCTGGGCTGCTTCCTGTCCATTTAACAGGAAATGAGATGTAACTACTCTAAACTGTTTTAGAATCCCCTCTAGGACACATTGCAGAACAGATGACCATATATGAAGATTTTCCTTCACCTTCTGTTCTGGTGACACTCGTAAAATATCAGATATCATATCACCTTCTATCCTATTAGCAATGGTCACCAGGACAAATAGAGAGGGTGAAACCCTGGCTACAATAAAAAACCTGAAAAAGGTTCTAATCCTTCCCTACCCTTTTCAAAGCTAAAGAAAATGTTTGAGGTTAATTAGTGTGCGCACAGGGTGTGCTGGTTGTGCCCAGGAGACTCATCCCATGCAGCGCAGATTCCCCCTGTTGCCCGGCCTCCCCCCCACCCCTCTCCGGCTTCCCTCCTCTCCTCTCCTCTCCTGCAAGCTGCTGCTACTGTGTTTACTATGCTTCAGTTTGTGAATGAACAGGAAGCTGTTCAGCACATATATTTCAGGATGGAGAGCAGGGGGATGTTTCAGGATGGAGAGCATAGAAAGGGGCCAGTAAATATGTAATTTACCGGTCTCGTCCTTTTCTTAATGAACACAGTGAGTGATCAGCACAGATCACTCATTCTGTTCAATCATAACTAAAGCATAGTAAACTGTGTTTACTATGCTTCAGTCTGTGAATGAATAGGAAGCTGCTCAGCACAGAGCACTTCCCATTCATTCACTATCCAGTGCAGCTGAGGCGGGAGAGAAAGGAACTAGGTAATCTCTGTCCTCAGTCCCTTTCTCTGTCTCAAAACTGAGAGAGATCAGGGGTCTGTTTAGACCCCTGATATTTCACTAAAGTCCCAAATGAAGCTTCTAAAAAATTTTTAAAAATAATAAATATAGTAAAAAATAATAAAAGAATAAAATCATAAAAAATAATAAAACAATAAAATAATACACTAAAAAACTGTTGATACTGTTCACTGCCCTACTGAAACCAATCTCTGCCCTACTGACACCATCCACTGCTCTGCTGACACCATCCACTGTCCTACTGACACCAGCCTTTGCCCTACTGAAACCATTCAATTCTCCACTGACTGACACCATCCACTGTCCTACTAACACCAACCTCTGCCCTACTAACACCGTCCACTGCTCTACTGACACCATCCATGTTTTAATACAATTTAAAATGTTTAAGGCAAACAAAGAGTAAATACAAATTACTCTAGTACAGCATATACAGCATAAAACCACAAACAACAGAGAAAAGAAAAAAAGGCAACAGTCCAGATAAAACAGTGCAAATGATGAATAATGTGTCCTCATCAAAATCTAACATTCCAACTTTCCTTTTCTTGTCATTCACTTGACATGTGTTGATACAATCACCCTAAACTGTGAGGTAAACCGCTTTCCCTTTAATCCCACACTGGACAGCTTGAATTGTTACAAACTGAAGAGAGGAAACAAAACAGTCCACATAGCGTAATCCCATTCACACATAACATTTATTTCTCCTTTCCCTTTAAAAACACACGCACAAGAGTATTAAATAAAGCACATATCACAAATCCATCATTCACTATTTGCACTGTTTTATCAACTGGTGGTGGAGGACTGTTGCCTTCTTTCCTTTTCTCTGTTTTTTGTGGTTTTATGCTGTATAGCACTGCTAGAGTGATTTGTATTTCTCTTTGTTTGCTATTTTTATGTGATATATATACACACACAAATATATATATATATATATATATATATATATATATATATATATATATACATACACACACACACACTTCCTGGCCTCTTTATTAGGTACACCTTTTCAATTGCTTGGTAACATAAATTGATAATCAGCCAATCACATGGAAGCAACTCAGTGCATTTAGGCATCTTGACGTGGCGAAGACGACTTGCTGAAGTTCAAACCGAGCATCAGAATGGAGAAGAAAGGGTATTTAAGTGACTTTGAACATGGCATGGTTGCTGATGACAGACAATCTGGTTTAAGTATTTCAAAAACTGCTGATCCACTTGCATTTTCATGTACAACTATCTCTAGAGTTTACAGAGAATGGTCCAAAAAAGAGAAAATATCCAGTGAGCAGCAGTTGTTTGGATGAAAATTCCTTGTTGATGTCAGAGGTCAGAGGAGAATGGGCAGACTGGTTCAATATGATAGAAAGGCAACAGTAACTCAAATAACCATTGGTTACAATGAAGGTATGCAGAATACCATCTCTGAATGCACAACACATCTAATCTTGAAGCGGATGGGCTACAGCAGAAGAAGACCTCACCGAGTGCCACTTCTGTCAACTACGAACAGGAAACAGAGGCTACAATTCGCACAGGCTCACCAAAATCGGACAATAGAAGATTGAAAAAACATTGCCGGGTATGATGAGTCTTGATTTCAGCTGCAACATTCAGATGGTACGGTCAGAATTTGGCGTAAACAACATGAAAACATGGATCCATCCTGCCTTGTATCAACAGTTCAGGCTGGTGGTGGTGGTGGTGGTGTAATGGTGTGGGGGATATTTTCTTGGCACACTTTGCACCCCTTATTACCAATTGAGCATTGTTTAAATGCCACGGCCTACCTGAGTTATGTTGCTGACCATGTCCATCTTTTTATGACTACAGTGTACCCATCTCCTGATGGCTACTTCCAGCAGGATAATGCACCATGTCACAAAGCTCAAATCATTTCAAACTGGTTTATTGAACATGACAATGAGTTTGCGGTACTCCAATGGCCTCCACAGTCATCAAATATCAATCCAATAGAGCACCTCTGGGATGTGGTGGAATAGGAAATTCACATCATGGATGTGCAGCAAACAAATCTGAAGCAACTGTGTGATGCTATCTTGTCAATATGGATTAAAATCTCTGAGGAATGTTTCCAACACCTTGTTGAATCCATACTATGAAGAATTAAGGCAGTTCTGAAGGCAAAAGGGGGTCCAACCTGGTACTAGCAAGGTGTACCTAATAAAATGGTTGGTAAGTGTAGATTGGCTGTAGAGTGGCTGACAGGAGGGTACATTCACTAATGCTTCTAGAGCGAGAGACATAGTACTCTATACTTATTTTTATTATTTTAAAATGTTTGTTTACAATTATTTATAAGACTGTGTGTGTAGATAGATAGATAGATAGATAGATAGATAGACTTACACACATATACATACACACACTCATGTATGCTTTGGGGTGCACACCCTAATACAATAAGCTGGTCACACCAATGATGAGCTTCATATATACTTCTAAAATTCTATTCCACACGTTCTGGAGTTGCTCAATGCAATTTTCAGTTTGTAACAGAGGCAAAAGAAAATTGTGCGCTGCCAAATAATGAGAATAATAATAGATGAGCTGCTGCAAACACGTGTTATGTGTGTAATCATAAAACACAGACTAAAATAAATGAAAGTGTTGGGCTGCTATCATAAATCAATACATGTAAATATACGAACAAAAACGTGACTGATAGTCCCAAAAAGATGATGAAGTCACGTGGTGTGCGGCGTGTGAGGGAGAAATCAGGTGACGTCAGCACACCTACATTGTTCCGAAGAGCAGAGTCTTGCTCTCCATTGTTTGATTCTGACCGTTGTTTCAGGATTTTTTAACAATATTTTCATGTGAGTTCATATGCTTTAATAAATATATGCCTTTTAAAGGAGTCTACTGCACTATGGTCTACTTTGTGGTTGTTGAGCTTTATCCACACGGTTGGCTGTACTGAAATTGGGTGCCATTTGTAAAGGTCCAGTGGTGATTCATAAGGGGAAGAGTGCAAAGAGAAGCAAGTTATGTGTTGCCCCCACAAAAAGGGGATATGATTTGTTTGACCTGTGTCCACATACAGGTCCATGCGAGAAGGTGAGAGTCCACCTGGAAGTCTATGTTCACTGTGGTGATTCACATCTATTGAAGATTTACAGCACTAGGATTTTGTGTGCAAACACTAGCAGGAATATTTTTCACTTATTTGGATTTTTTTGAAGAATTGCATTTATTTTTTGTTTCATCATCATTTTGGGACGATCAATCAAGTTTTTTTTCGTATATTTACATGTATTGATTTATGCTAGCAGTGCGACACTTTCATGTTTTAGTCAATTTTCCTTTTCTACCAAGAACACATTGGCTACCGTAAGCCTTACCATCCCACACAAAGTAGATCTAAAAACAAGATGTATTAGTTGCAAAACTTGTAAATTCCCAGTGGATCTAATTGCTCATTATTTGTTCATCTCTACATGAGTCTGTGAGAGTACAGGCAGAGGCCCTGGAAGGGGAGGAACAAGATCACACATTACATGACCAACAGAACAGGTTCTCTGCAGGAACTGCTGTCTTAACATTTTTTAAATAGAATATATAGTCTTTATATTGATTTTAGATCAACAGGTAAAAAGATCAGCTTGAACAATGTAGATTAATCCTAAAAAAACTCTTTGAATTTTTTTCTCCTTCACAGACAATCTTTAAAGGTCTTAGTAAATCTTTTCCTTTGCTTTGATTATTATCAGGCTGGCAATGGCAGTGCTCTCACAGCTGCTAAAGCAAAAGATTTGAAGAGCAGAAATGAGTGACGTAAAACCAAATCTGCAATGACACAGATTTTGAGGAGCAAATCTGGCACTCTTATGTTTCAGACAATGGAGAAGGTACTTGGGCAGCACACAAAGTTCAAGCAGAGTTCAGGAATATTTCATTTGGCAAAGGCCGACTATATCAATAAATACCTACTGAGGTTGATTTACTAAAGGCAAGAGGGCTGGAAGTTGCACTTTGCAAGGGAATTATCCCCAGAGTTTAGTGAATGTGGCAAAAGTTCACTTTGAAAAGAATACTCAATTACATTGAAATAAAAGCCAACTGTACTTTTGCTTGCATGTAATTGGAAGATGGAAGTCAACAGTTTCACCTCATTTAGTAAGCTCTGAGGAAAATTCCCTTGCATTGTGCAGTGTCTGTTGCAATGCAAATAGTCTACTTTACTTTAGTAAATCAACCCCACTATCTCAGGAAAAGTGGTGTCATTTGTTAGTCTAAAGCTCTGGCAATAGATCAAGAAATAAAAAATCCATAGTTTGTGCAAATATCTTGTTCCACCTGTGCTCGAAACTCCCTATGGGGTGGGAATGGAGGCACCAAAAGAAACATTGCATGTCAATGTCCAGCTGCGGCCCAAGAATGTAAGCAGAATGTGTACCAAGCCAGTGAACATTGTCATGCCCAGCAATTGGACAACATAAATCAGTACAGTACACTGATAATGCTAAGGGAAGCTGCACAGAAAAATAAATGATATACTGTAGGTGGTACCAGCTTCTAAAGGCATTTTCCCTGATATTCTTTTTCAGAAATTTTACTTTGAAAGTCAAAGTTAAGACAAAATGCATTCTGGATTCTGGCTTCATAGATGGTGTATGTCATTTGTATTTGATTTATCCTTTGAACCGTGCACATGGCATTCTGCATCATTTTCGTTTTTTGTGACTGTTGTCCTTGAAGCAGCTTCCAGATTTTTTCTGTAAAGATCTGCTCATGAAGCATAAGTGCTATTCCAGTTACATATCAACAGTAGTGAAATGGAAACTCCCAAGATTCTGTTTTTGTATCCATAATGTTAGCGACTGACAGAGCATATAGGGAATCACAGTTCAACAGCCACAGGCAAGAACTGTCATGCCACCACCTTTATGATCAAGTTAGTTTTAAATCATTCCTTTATCCTGTCAGCCTAGTTACCAAACAGCTGTAGATGAGATGACCTGAAACAAGGCATTTGAATCATCATTTCAACATTACCCAGTGACACATTACTGCACAATATTTTAGGCATGAAAACTGAAACAATTAGGTCATACTGTGTTACATGTGTATGTACTTTTATAGATTCAGACTGTCTGCCAGTGTTATGTTTCCATGATGTTTCAAAAACTCCAGTGTTTTGTCTGAACAAATGGTTATCTCTGCTGAAATTAGGTTTTGCTGCAAGTTTATAGCATACAGTAATACTGACAGACGATAGTAAGGGCTTAACCACTTGCCGACCGCGCATAGCCGAAAGACGGCTTCACCGCGGCCGGCCAGTTCTGAGTGGACGTCATATGACGTCCTCCCAGAACGCGCTCTCCTGCGCGCCCCAGGGGGCGTGCACCCGGCGATCTCCGTGATCGCTGTGTCCTACGGACACAGCTGATCACGTGATGTGGTGAAAGGCCGATCCCACCGGCCTTTTACCACGTGATCAGCGGTGTCCAATGACACGCTGATCACAGGAAAATGCAAGTGCCGGTTCTCGGCTGCACTTTCCTCACGCTGTCAGATCGTGAGGAAAGTACTGCCGAGAACCGGCAGTTGTCAGAGCGGGGATCGGCACCGATCATCAGGGCACTGATGATCAGTGCCCTGATGATCGGTGCCCAGCAGTGACCCCCGCAAGTTCCGATCAGCAGTGCGCCCACTAGCCCCGCCCACCCATTCCCAGCAGTGCCCCCACCTGTGCCCAGCAGTGCCCCCACCTGTGCCCAGCAGTGCCCCCACCTGTGCCACTCTGCAGTGCCACCTACCTGTGCCCAGAAGTGCCACCTACATGTGCCCAGCAGTGCCACCCACCTGTGCCCACCCACCTGTGCCCACCAGTGCCACCCACCTGTGCCCACCAGTGCCACCCACCTGTGCCCACCCACCAGTGCTGTCCACCAGTGCCACCCACCAGTGCCACCCACCAGTTCTGCCAGTCAGTGCCACCAGTCAGTGCCCAGGGGTTGTGCCAGTCAGTGCCGCCAGTCAGTGCCCAGAAGTGATGCCAGTCAGTGCCGTCTATCAGTACCCATCATCAGTGTCACCTATCAGTGCCGCCTATCAGTGCTGCATATCAGTGCCGCCTATCCGTGACCCCTAATTAGTGCTGTCTATCAGTGCCGCCTATCCGTGCCACCTCATTAGTACTGCCTATCAGTGCCCTTTAGTGCTGCCTATCAGTGCCCATCAGTGCCGCCTATCAGTGCCCATCAGTGCCGCCTCATCAACGCAAATCAGTGAAGGAGAAAAAATACCTGTTTGAAAAATTTTATAAAAGAAACAAATAAACTTTTTTTTTTTTTTTCAAATTTTTTGCACTTTTTTTAATTTATAGCGCAAAAAGTAAAGCGCCCAGTGGCGATTAAATACCACCAAAAGAAAGCTCTATTTGTGAGAAAAAAATGATCAAAATTTCATATGGGTACAATGTTGCATGACCGCGCAATTGTCAATCAAAGTGCGGCAGCGCTGAAAGCTGAAAATTGGCCTGGTAAGGAAGGGGGTATAAGTGCCCGGTAGGCAAGTGGTTAACCAACAACCTTCTTTGCATTCATTCTTCTTAGTCCATGTAACTGGGGGACAGTGTGTTCTATACAGTGTGTGCTAAAATTTGTCTAATTTTCTCAGTTCAAAAAGTTGGGAGGTGTGCTTACCATATTAACCAATTCAATACCGGGCAATTTTACACCTTCCTGCCCAGGCCAGTTTTCAGGTTTCAGCGCTCGAAAACTTTGAATGACAATTGCGCGGTCATACAACATTGTACCCAAACTAAAATTTTTAAAATTCTTCACACAACTAGAGCTTTCTTTTGGTGGTATTTAATCACCGCTGGGGTTTTATTTTTTGCTAAATTAACAAAAAAAATGACCAAATCTGTTGAAAAAAAGAACATGTTTTTCTTTGTTTCTGTTATAAAAGTTTACAAATAAATAATTGTTCTTCATAAATTTAGGCCAAGATGTATTCTGCTACATGTCTTTGGTGAAAATAACCCAAATTAGGATGTATTTTTTAGTTTGTAGGAAAGTTATAGAGTTCACAAACTATGGTATAGACCTGAATATTGATCAATCCTGAAGTACTGACAGCCAATCTAATTTCTTGAGGTCCAAGAATGTCAGAACAGTACAGATATCCCCCAAATGACCACTTTTTGCAAAGTAGACAGTCCGACGTACTTCATAAGAGGCATGGCGAGTTTTTGAAGTTGTATTTTTTTTGTCATAATTTTTCGGAAAATGAAAAAATGCAAAAAATTATTTTCACTATTTTTTTTTTACATACTGTCACCAGTGCAGTACAGTGTCTTCATATAACTGGCATGGCAGTGATCAGGGACACTGACTGGTGACAGTATGAAAAAAAAACAAAAAACATTTTTTTATTTTTTTTTTTATATTATTTTTTCATATTTCACTATGTCCAAAGTAGTACAATGTTACCATAGTAACATTGTACTACTTTGGGGAAGTGATCAGTATTTTTTTTTTTTTGCACAATTTGCTTATAGCAAAGAATTACTTTGCTATAAGCAAGCACTTACCTGAATGACATCGATTCATTCAGGGTTTTTTTTTTTGTTTTTTTTTTGTGCTTAGCTGTGATTTGGCCACAGCTAATCACATGACATGTGCATGTGATTAGCTGTGACCATGCACAGCTAGACACTAGTATACAATGGATGGCATGAATGAAGCCATTCATTGTATACAACTGTCATGTGACCTGCTGTGATTGGTCACAGCAGGTCACATGGTACTGGCAACGGGGCCCATACTCAGATGTGTCATCGGCCATGTCCGAGGTACACGGCCGGTGGCAGATCGCGCCACTGCGCGGCTCTACAAGCGCGAAAAGTGCGCATGTGAGGGAGGACGCCATATGGAACGCTGATGACATTTGCCGGCCACCATTTGGCCATAGGGCGGGCGGCAAATGGTTAACTGCTTTTCTACTTAAAGTGATTGTAAAAAAAGAAAACTATTCTAAAAATAGATATACTTACCTGCTCTGTGCAGTGATTTTGCTCAGAGCAGCCCCAATCCTCCTCTACTGGGTCCCCCCCATGGGGTGTACTTGCCCCCCCCATCACTGAGTGACCAAATAGCAACGGCACTCATGCAGGCCTGCTTCTCCACCACGCTCTGTGTGTCCATTGACACAGACAGGTGGGGCTGGGTTCGCCCAAGTGAATGGACTGGACGGGAGCAGCGCCGATGAGGGTGGATGTTTCTAAACATCCCCCATGCACCTGCTGCAGCGGCTTGACCTGTGCCCGCTTTGTCCGATGAACACAGATCACTGTACAAGGCCACTGTGGGCGGCCCCAATACCATGTGCTCACTGATTGGCCAATCAGCAATCACATGTACAGTAGTAAACAAGATGTAATTTCCTTGCATCATTGTTTACTACTGTGATCAATCACAGAGATCACATGGTACAACACCATTCACAGCAGCCATTGTCATGTGATAAGCTGTGACCAATCACAGCTCTCACGGTAATTCTGCCAGCATGGCTGTAAAGGCAATCACAGTGTAAAAAAAATCCTAATCACAACCCACAAGTAGTATGGTGACACTCTCCGGCTGGGGTGATGGAATATAAAAAATAAATAGTTAATAAATACATGCATAAAAATGTAAAAGAATATAAAATAAAGATGTAAAAAAAAGTTTATTATGATTTTTTTCTATATTTTGATTTGGATAATTTTTTTACCAAAAAAGGTATCAGAGTACATTTTGACCTAGATTTATGAAGAAAGATTATTTATTTGCAAAATGTTATTTTTTTAATTTATATAGCAAATAAAAAATAAAACCCAGTGGTGATTAAATGCCACCAAAAGAAAGCTCTATGTGTCTCAAAAAAATTATAAAAACTTAATTTGGGTACTGTGTTGCATGCCTGAGTAATTGGCATTCAACGTGTGAGAGGTCTGAAAACTGAAAATTGTTCTGGACTAGAAGGGGGTGAAAGTGCCCGGACTTGAAGTGGTTAATGTAAAAAAAGCTTCTGCCTTTAGAACTATTTTAAAGTGCAACTAAACTTAAATTTTTTATAGTATACAATAAATAAATATATCTAAGGCCTCTTGTACATGGTATTGATGTATGAACATCAGACATTTCTGTCAGAAAGCTGTATAGCACTTGTTTTATTTTATTGAAGGAAGTGTGGTGTATTAAAAATACTGATCAACAATGCAGACTTCTGTATTTTTTTCTACTGATCTTTACACAGTACATGTTTACAAGCCTGTTTGTACAGGCAATTGAAAACAACGGTTTGCATTTACATCAGTAAAAAAAATGCCTGTATGTCTAAAAAGGCTGTTTTTTAAATAATTTTTTTATTTATTTGTAGTTTTTATGAAAGTTTTATAGCAAAGCACAAAGTGTGAAGCATAAGGCACAGGGTACATACAGAAAAAAGTACAGAAATTTAATCAAGTCCAATGACTATAAAGGCTTCGTGTGTAAAGTACCAAGGTAAGTAGGAGGACTTAGTAATTTACAAATAAAAAGCGAACATATTAAATCAAAAGAATAATAAAGGAATAAACATTTTCTATTGTTACAAAATGTATCTATGGACGGGCAAGGATTACCCAAAAAAGAATCATCTCCAGCTTTGTAATAATAGTTAACACTGATGTTAAGAGAGAACAAAGTGTAGATAAAAAATGTGAACCATAAAATGCTGTGTTTTTACGCAGCAGTGTGCAAGGCCTAAATATAACTAGAATGTACCTTCTATCTCTCCTTTCTTTTGCTTCACCTCTCAAATACAAGCTTTTTTTTCTACTGCTCTGACATCCTGTTCTAGGGTGGCTATGTTCATTCTGCATGCCCCTCTTGTGTATGTGAACATAGCCACTATTTTCTGCTTGTTCCCAAGAAGGACTACACATCTACCTGCAGACACATTCAGGTCCATGGGAACTGTAGTACACATGTGACCAGTAATAAGGACACCGCTTTCTCTAGCACTACTAGCAGTGCAGTGCATCAGTGGAGGAAGCATGCACAGGAAAAAAAAAAGATGTCTGAAAACAATGGTAAGAGACTTTAAAACACACACAGCCATGGTATACTTACACTTGCACTCCAGCTTTCAGTACACTTTACATAGTTTGTTTGGGCCAAGCTGGCCCAAATAAACTATGTCCCTCTCTAGCATGTAAGGCTGCATGATGAACTGTATGTAGCTGAGGCTACATACAGCATTTTACAGAGGAGCGAGCGCAGATTTCAATTTGTATTAGAGTATTACCATTAATAACAAATAGGATACTAAACAGAGAAAGTAAGTCTTACAACACAAAACTGAACAAAGATGCTATGAACAAAATGTGACTAACCTGTATTTACAGAGGAGCAGAAAACACATGTTGCTCATTTGCATTTTGAGTTTAATGTGAGCTAGTTGGTATAGTCTCCTGAAGTCACACTACAAATCATTAGAACTCCCTCTATCTGCAACCCAGTAATAGCATTACTAGGAGGTTTATTCATTTACTTGTTACACTGGCAATGTGGAAAATGAGCCACTCCCGAGAACAGGTTGGATGACAAAAGGCTTTCCCCAATGCCAAATACTCCCCAGAGGGGAAAACGGGACTGTCCCTGATCTTTCCCTTTGCCTCAGGAACATTTCCCTAGGCTAAGCTTATCATTTTTCTACACCAGCAGGTGTCTTCCCCTATCTACAAACTGCCCACACTGTGGGCGATCCAAAATTATCTGGCAGGGTCTATACATTATATAGCCTCTCTGGGTCCAAGATTGCTACCCAGATCCCAGGGGATATCTGTGTCCCATCAGACACAGGGCAAGTGTATGATCCAAACACACACGTTCCTGCATTAAAAATGGCTGTATGTATAAGTGGGTGCTGCAGTGACCGTCGACTGGAACCAAACAAAATCAGCAAGAAATAAAAAGTCAACAGCATACCGAGGATCACCAATATGGGTTCAAAGGTTTTAATAAACCATCACATAGTCACAGCAAGGCAACGTTTTCGGAGTCTCGCAGGACCCCTTCATCAGGCTTGGTCACATGCCCGATGAAGGGGTCCTGCGAGACTCCGAAACGTTGCCTTGCTGTAACTATGTGATGGTTTATTAAAACCTTTGGACCCATATTGGTGATCCTCGGTGTGCTGGTGACATTTTTTTCTTTTCCATCAGACACAGGGGTCCCCAAAGATGCTCAGCTAATCTTTGAAAATGAAATACAGAGGCTGATTAGTTGGCATACTCTGGCTGCTCCAATTTTGATAAATTCCCCTCAATGTGTGCAAAGCAGGAAACAGAACTTGGGTAAGTAAAAACCAAGAAGGTCAACCTTCATGCACATATAAAATTACATAGAAACATTAAAAGGCAATGTACTTCTGGTTCCGGCACATGTAGCAGTCACACGGAACAGCAGCTCCAAAAACACCTGCATATAAAACCCGCTACACGGCTCTGGAACACCCGTCCGAGGTCCACGTTGCCCCCCCACTCTCCTGGGGTAATTCTCCATGGAGAGATATCTGGTGCCCACTGCGCCCAGTCACACAGCCAATGCCCGGCCCTCTTCCCATAATACAGGCGCTCAATCAGCCAAGATGGCCGATGGCATGAACATAGGCCCACCAGACATGCAGCCCCAGGCTGCACACATCGTGCTGTCTCCCTCTGAAGACCAATACAGCAAGATTGCCCAGGCTGTAGCTGCATTACTCTCCCCAATGATCACAGCAGCAGTGGACAGAGTTCTATGGGCATAGAGCAACTTAGGAGGGAATTGGGGGAACACGCCAAACGGCTCACTGATGCTGAACAGCGGCTATCGGAACTGGAGGAGAAGGTACAATCTTCACAAACCACAGCTCATCAGGCTGCTCAAACACAGCAATACATCCTGGAAAAGCTGGATGACTTGGAAAACCGTTCCTGCAGGAACAACCTGAGGATCACAGGCCTCCCTGAATCCTACAACTCCAGCTCCCTGGCTGACCTATGCTCAACACACATTCTTGGAGCTTTGAGAATTACCACGCCATGCACTGTGGAATGAGCGCACCACCTGGGCTCTCCTAATGAGCGCCGAGGTCAGTGATCATTAAACACCTTAATTACTCGGACAGAGTAGCCATCTTAAATTCTAGATCTCTCCAGCTAGATGGCCATAAATTACACTTCTTTGTTGATTACTTTCAAGAGTTATACTGTAGATGATAAGCTTTTCAACCCATTTGCTCTGCACTGCATGTGAAATGTATCAAATTCACGCTGGCATACCCGGCTACACTTTGCCTGATTAACCATGCAGGAGAGTCCAAAACCTTTTCACACCCAGAAGCTTCAAACTACATGCAAGCTTATCTGAATATACCTCAGGAAATACCTAACCCTGAGACCACCTCCCACTCAGCTGGTCCCACGGAACAACGCAGCCTACAGAAAGACCCACCAAAGAGGCCTCGCTTTGCACAAAACTCGGGAACTTCCAGGTTCACCTACTCCGAGCCCATGGCAAAGTAGTTTCTGTATCCTTCTGGTTTCTTGAACACTTGTCCAATTTGTGACACAGACGTCGAAGCTACACTATGCAATCTAACTAGCCTCTTAGGTTGCTTTACTGTTGCACTCAAGTTATTTGTCCTATGTTCATGTCTACATCCTGTAACTCATCTCCCCACCCTCTAAACTTATACTTGGATTACAGCCACTCTTCTTTAGGGTAAAAGATTGGATGCTCACAAGGGTTATCTTTCATGTGACTCAGAATGATGGTCTAATTAATGGTGTTTATGTTAATGCAAGCTTACTTTCTGTACTACAAATTAATATGGTTCTATTGTCTCCTCACCTTCTTGTTTTTTGTTGGTGCTACACACTATTATATTTTTGTATGTTGAAAATCAAAAAAATCTTCTTTAAATAAAAAAAAGGCAATGTATCACCTTTTAAATAAAATGTATGCTTGCAAGTTTTATTACGTATTTCCATATGTATTTGATGCAAAAGAATCATGCCAAAATTAAGAAATGGGAAACAATTTTTCACATGGAATGCTTCATTTATTGATTTTTAGTTAATCAATCAATAGTGTAATTAAATCAGATGTCCCAATTTGCTGTGCTAAAAAGCTGGAAGACAGGGGTTGGTTTTGGAATTTGAAGTCTGTTGCATAGCTACAGTATGCCCCCAAATAAGTATTGCATCTAGTTATCTTAGCATAGCTAAACATAAATCTTAGTAGTTCCAAAATGGATTCAGGTGTTCAAATGTTCACATAGTTCCTCCCTTTATTTGTGTTTTTCCTGCATGCTGATGGACTGATAGCTTGTCTTGGCCCAGAGACCAGCTTCCTGTTATTAAAGAGGACATTTTACTGCAAGGTCCACTTTAGAGACTGGGACAGCTGCTAGGGACCAGAGTCACTGCATTTTTACTGCAGCTTTGATATAAACTCTTACACAGCACTAATCAATAAATATCCTACACGGAGGTGACATATTTTCCTCATGAAAAACATTTTTCTTTGACATCCATAATAGTTTACCAAGAAAAAGGAAAACAGGAAAAGTAGTACATTATGTATTGTGAGCATGTTCATCCTTTACTATGACTGAATAGTGAAAGAAAATAATTGTCCCATTCCACAGGCTTGAGGGATCATAGTTTGCTTTTGTCTGAAGCCAGCTCCTATTGCCTTCAGACAAAGGTACAGAGAAATCAACATGAGAATCTAGCTGTGTTACTGAAAATATTTGTAATTCTGCTTGGGGAATATTTCATTAACTAGCCACTATAAGTCAAACCTTTCCTCTGCAGCAGGGAGATAAGTATGTAGGCTAAAAGATGCTGCTATAGCAGTATGATGGCTTGCCATATAAAATCTTGTGAATGTGAATTCTTTTGATGCATTTGTCCACTATGTGTTACCAGCGGTGTCCATTCTTTATGACATTCATTTAAAATTTGCTGTAAAATATTAATTATCTCAGCAGGATGCATGTTCTGCTATCTGGCTACAGAAACAAAGATAATAAGGATAAGGACTACAGAGACCAAGGTATTGAAGTAATGTGCAACTGTTAACCTGTTAAAAACAGGATTAAAAGCTGTTAGAACAGAGGTGCTACTAACTTTTCAAGAATTAAAATATGAATTAAAAAACAATATTTATAGGAACATTAAACTTTATAGTGAAAAAAAATGTTTTATGCTTTTTTTTGGATTGCAAAAAAGTTGAAAAAAAAGTGGCTTGGACATTATAATTGGTTAAGTGGTTTGAAAATGCACCTGAGCCAATTTTTGGATGTTAAAGTGCTGAAAGAACACACATAAAGTCTACTGTCATTATGTACTATACAAAGTTAAGAAAGAAGTACATTTATAGGTACATGATCCATAAGGATCAAGTTAATTGTATCACAACAAACCCAGCCAGTAATAAAGTTTGAAGAATATTACATTGTATCCATAATGTTTGTGGTCAGCAAATTACCTTTTTGTATCTTGATATTAGAAAAGCTCTTAATTCTGGTTCTTGTCTGCTACAAAAGTAGAGCATGTTGTACTTGAACTCAGCTATTTGAAGCCTTGAAATCTAGTTCACATAATGAAGCTCCAGTGCTTAGTAAATGAGGTAAAGCTTCACTTTGTAAAGAATACCCAATGACATGCAAGGAAGTTGTGGACACACATGGACTTTCTACCATGTCTGGTGGACCTGTTTGGTGGTCCAGCAATTTTGGGCTGAAGTATTTCAAGTGCTAACTACTGAAATAAATGCTTCCTGACCTTCACAGAATACAATTCAAGTTGATGCTACATGTTCTTACAGCAGCAAAACAGACAATAGGCAAGTACTGAAATTCCACAGCCCCCTCCACAGTTGAAACTAGATTTAGAATCACCCAGGTTCAAAAATGAGGCTCAATTGTTCAATACATTTTGATGAAGAATGTCATCATCTATGAGCTAAAGTGTGCTTGCAGTTCTTCTCCCATCCCCTCTTTTCCTCTTTCTTACCTACCAGCACCAACCTATCCCTACATTACCCCGCCTGTACTTAGATAAAATCTGTTTGGGCAACCACTGAGCTAATCTATCTAATAGTACCTTCTGTTAGTCCTGCACAAAAATGTCTCTATGCTTCCCCATTCTTCTGTTACAACCTGTTTTGATAGATGTGTCAGTGCTGTTAACTAGTTTGTGCTCTACTGTACCTAATTCTTTATATTGGCATCATTTGTACTGTTGCTAAGAGAAAAGAATGTAAAAAAAAAATATGTAACACAATCAACTCCAACAATCCCTTTGGGACTTGCCTCCATGGCCTATTGTCAAGGGTGGAGAAGGGTGGTGGAACGCCAATGAGAACAAATGACAAAGTCCAGTAAGAAATTGGCAATCCTGACTCCTCCTTCAGTCTAGTACAGCAAGCCTGTTGGGTATGTTTGTTTTTTTTTAAATAAATGCTGATGTGATCATGCTATGATAACCGTGTGCTGTAGAAATGTTTGCAAAATAAAGATTTAATATAAATTATATACAATTATGTAGAATTTCACTTTATAAATGTATACATTTGCACATACCTTCTGAAGCCAAACCTTGGGGCTACATCTGAATATCAAGACAATCTAATGAGCAAAGCTCTGAAACTTCTTGATAGTAATAAAGCTTTTCCACTTTCTCCATCTCCCTCATATCCCTATGGACCTGTGGGATCAGGATAGATTTTTTTTTTAATAATGGTTTATTTGATTTTTTGCCTTCCTCTGGATCAACTCTAATTATATTATTGTGTATATGAATGGTTTCTGTGTATTTTTTTCTGTTGGTTGATATAGATGAATGTATGTCTTTTTTCAACTTGACTATGTAGCTATGACATCAGTGCCAATGTTTTGCCTATCAGAACCATCTAGGGTTTGTCCAGCAGGGCTTGAAGGAGGCTTGCTGTTCCTGACAGCAGGTTTGGTTTAAGAATCTGTTAACACTTTTTTAAAGACAATAACTCAGCACAAGGCAGGCTTTTCTGCTTTGTGAGCTTCTATTTAATTTTATGGGATAATTACATTTGCTCAATCTGTGCTTCACCATGAAAAAAAAACATTCTATGCATGCTAGCATCTAGCAAACATACACCAGCCCACAGTTGGTATATTTGCTGTTTTTAGCTTGATGTTTTTTGCACTCAGTAATAATCCTATAAACCAATTACAGGTTACCAAGGAATTTCTTTTCAAATGCAAATCTTCCAATTAGAAATGTACAATGGTTACAGATACATTGTATATTTTTCTCTCTGCTAGATGGAAAATAATGAAAAGAAAAACAAACATTCTGAGCAAAAAAAAAAGAAAATTATAAAGATAAAATAGCTAGATCAGGGCTTGATCTCAGTCAGTGTCAGGGTCAAGGACAAATTCAGTGTATTTTGGGTAAATTTAAAAAAATAATTTTTTATTATTTCAACTTCAAAATGCAAAATTCGGTGTGTACGTAGTTTCTTGACTACAATAGGTACAAACAACAAATACACAATGCACTCATACTTTATGTAGTATTGCTGCAAATGTCAGAAGTAGGAAAATATTTTTTGTTTTTTCATGATATGCTATAGTTATGGCAAAAAATATACAGCTACATTTAAAAAAATATTTTTATTTTACTATTTTTTAGTGTAAAAAAAAAAAAGTCAGGAGATATCCATTAACATTTAGGCTGCATACACATCTGAGCGTAGAGATTTACTGGTGTTTTTATTTGATAGTTTTTGAGCGGTTTTATAAGTGTTTTAGAAGCGTATTACAAGCATTTTACAGCTTCAGGCGTTTTTGTTTAGCCAGTAAGAAATTAGGGGTGGAGAGTTGTTCCTAAAGCGCTCAAGTCGCACATTTTCAGGCGTTTCTATTGAAGTCTATGGAGCTAAAACACTTGTAATCTGTCAAAAAGAAGCTCAAGTACTTTTTTGAGCAACAGGCTATTTGCTTAAGGTGACAAAACGCTCATATGTGAACAGGAGCCATTGAAGTGAATGGGATTTGGCTTGTTGAGCGTTTTAGAGTTACAAGCTTCAAGCAGAAAATCTCTCAGGTGTGAATACAGTCCTATTACCAAATAAAGGCCCAATTTATAAAAAAAAAAAAAAAAAAAAGATATAATTCACCTAGATACACTAAGCAGTTGCAATGATATGTACAGTTTTACTAACACATGCCAAAGTTCCTAAACTTGGTTCAGGCATTGAGGCTAGTTTTACCTTATGTCATGATGGAGATATTTTAGAGAACCCCCATCAGAAAACTGCTATGCATATGGGTTGATTTACTTAAGCTGGAGAGTGTAAAATCTGGTGCAGCTGTGCATGGTAGCCAATCAGCTTCTAACTTCAGCTTGTTCAATTAAGCTTTGAAAAAACTGGAAGCTGATTGGCTACCATGCACAACTGCACCAGCTTGTGCACTCTCCAGTTCTAGTAAATCAACCCCATAATGTAGCTACCCAGTATTTTACAAAGTAACAGTAAACCACTTCTCATACTTACCTTAAAACGTTATTCTATCCACCCATACACTTAAAGGATAAGTTCACTTTTTGGAACATGTTGCATCCTCCACTGACATTTAAGGTGGAACATGTTCCAGCTCTTGCCGCCACTTCCCCTTCAATGCCCCCCTCGGTGTGGCTTCTTCCTGCACCCCTGTCACAATTGAAAAACAGCATGGTTGAGTGGGGCTTCATCCACACAGCTGCATAATTCATTCAGTTTCCTGTGAATGAATGAACTACAACTACCGTCATCCACTGCGGTTTGTAGTTCTGAATGAACTGTGAGGACGCTGATGAGCACTCTCGTAGTTCAATCACAAGCCCTGCATCTTTCAACAGACAGCCCGTATATAGGTATGGGCAGAAAGCTGCAGGGTTTGTCCTGACTGTTGCACCCCCTGTTCCACTGATCATAGGTGCAATCAGGGGCGGACTGACAACTCACGGGGCCCCCCTGGGCAATAGGAAATCATAGGGCCCCTGTGTCCTTGCCCACACTCAAACCACACCCGAAAAAGCCTATGAAAGGTACCAGGGGCATCTCATGGGGCCCCCTAATGACCCTGGCCCCTTGGGCAGTGCCAGAGCGCCTAAATGGTCAGTCCGCCCCTGGGTGCCATGCTTTTCAGGGTCCTGCAGCAAAAAATAATAATTGCACTTTTATTGTGCATTTATTATGTTTTCTTGAAAGGTGAACTTAGCCTTCAACTCCCACACCAAATCGAATGCTAACACTAAACCTAACACCTAAAGTGGGCTGCCCAATGCAATTGTCTACTCTGGGCCATTCATGAGCAAAACTAATGCAAATGACCAGTAACCACAGTAAGGAAACAACTGGAAATTATAATATGTGATAAAGTTAGAGGGGGGAATTCAATATATAAATAGGGGCTGTTTTTTGGTGCTATGGCCTTTTAAAATGGTCTGTGCCGAGTTCAAAAATCTCTACAGCCTGTTTCGGTAATTTTTCAGACACGTGAAAGATTTAGGTACTTCTTAAGAGCACCCTTTTCACAAAGTGGTACAAGTAAGGCACCAAATTCAAAAATAATTACCTTCAATTTGTAGATAATGAAACTGGAGGTAAGTAAGACCTACTGTTGACTGGCATACAGAGAGAGGCAGAGTGCCTGCCCCTGTCCGCAGTATAGCAGAGCGGTATATTCGCATCACTCCCTGTCACTGGTTGATAAGGATGCTGTCAGCTTCACAGCTGATAGCTTCCTAAGAATCAATGACACTTCACTGGGTGGAGCCTGATTAGGAAGCTTAGACACTAGTTCCCCATCAGAACCGCACTCTTTTAAATAACAGCGGGCAGGTGGTAGATTTTTTAGCCAATAGCAGGCTGTTTATTGTCTAAAGATCCTCCAATTGCATGCTGTCAATCACAAGGGGAGTGGATCTCATGGGGAACTAGTATCTGTAAATCCCCATTGGGCTCTGCCTCTCAGGTATAGAACTTCCCTACTGCTGTGTGACAGGTTCAGCGGTTGGGAGGGAGTGCCACTGTACTGAAGTTGGAGTGTCCGTATGGACATTCTGCTCTCACTTCACCTCCACACTGTGTGCCCTAGATTCATCTACCCGTCTACAACAGGTACTCAAATCTGCCACCCACACCAACATCTGTCGTGTAAGGTTGCATCGGAATTCTAAAGAGTGTCTTAGACACTCCTTTTGAATTCCAGGGACTGTGTTCAGATATTAATTTTGACTAAAAATAATTGTCAAAAATATTAAAAAAAAATCTCTTAAAGAGATCATGCACTTTACCTAAAGATTTGTTTACACCTTAAATTTCCTAAAGGTTCAAATTATAAAAATGACAGTTTATGCAGGATTTCGCCTCTTGTGTTATCAGTCTCTCAGACTTAAATAATAAATTCCATTTAAGATTAACATCAACAATAAAAACTTTATTAATATTAATATTATTATTAATATAAAAAGATGTGCATACACTGTGTACATACAAAAACTTCCCTTACAAACCCACCCAAAGAGATATGGACAGTATTTTATGCCAATATCCAACAAGGTATATTCATTACACAACTTCCTAATAAGCTTGAAGTATCTTCCATGGGTAGTCAGTCTCTCAATTCATAGTTCTCCAGGAAGTAAAGGGAACTAAGCAAATAAGATATATAGACACATTAGAGTACAAAATAATGACAATACATAATAACAATAAGAGTACTTTGAATATTTTAATTTTTTTTTACATATTCACATGACTCCTATTGTTATTATGTATTGATATTTTGTCACGAAACGCGTTGAGAGACTGCCTACCCACAGAAGACACTTCAAGCTTAAGAAGAAATTGTGTAATGAGATACCTTGTTGGATATTGACATAAAAAGGTATCCATATCTCTGTGGGTGGGTTTGTAAGGGAAGTTTTTGTATGTACACAGTGTATACATGTCATTTTATATTAATACGTGTTTTTATTGTTGATGTTAATAATACATGGAATTTACTATTTTTATACAATTTCTGTAGCCTTTGACACCTCATTCTCTTTCTATAGTTTTGTCTATACTTAGGATGTTGGTGCTCTTTGCAACCCTAATATTTTCTGTGCTAGTTTCTCAGACTTGCACTTCTTTTTTTTGTATATTCAGTTGTAGGATAAACCTAGTATATCATAGATTTTGCCACTGAAAGATCTGTCTCCCCTGCTTTGCAACAACTTTTAATGGTAGAAGTAAGAAATCTTTTCTGTCTGACTTTATGTATTTTTCTTTGTATCCGGCTATTATTGTTCTGTAGTATACTGACATCTAGTAGTGGTTTAGCGCTAATACAACTTGTTTACTTATGTGCTTTGGTATCTCCCTCTGACCTCTCTCCTGTTTTGTGCTAGTTAGTTCAGTCCTAGCTAGATCCCCTCTGTTTCTTCCATGTTCTTTCTGTCAGTGTTAGTTCTTCACAGAGACCAGGCTTAGTAATGCTATTGAGAGGGATTTACTAAAACTGGTGCACACAAAATCTGGTGTAGCTGGGCATAGTAAACATCCAGCTTCTAACTTCAGCTTGCTCAATTAAGCTTTGACAATAAAACCTGGAAGCAGATTAGTTACTATGCAAAGCCGCAACAGATTCTGTGTGCACCTGCTTTTGTAAATCTTCCCTATTGTCTTCATACACTTCAAATGACTAGAAAAACTGAAAAAAAAACTGCATTGGATTCAACTTATGTGTTATATTGAAGAGTTAAGCTGCCTGTAGTGTTCATACTGTCTAGACAGACTGGGTTTAAGGAGATATGTCAATGTATTAATCGGCATTTGAAACAGAACAAATGCTAAACCAAACATTTAGCTTACATATAGTTTATGCTGTTTCTGCAAGTTTTTTGCCTGTGATCTCTCACAGAACAGTAATTAATTAATAGAAAATACTGTTGCTTTAGAGACGTTCATGAATCCTGGACAGAGGAGGTTATATAGTGCTGTGAGGGATGGTAGCAACAGGAATCGTCCCAAGGGCTATAGATAACAATTTATTTTATTACAGGTGCATCAGTTTACATATATATTGTACATTCACATCAGTTACTAAACCTCAAGGTGCATACAATCTAACATCCCTAACTTACATTCATATATACACATAATAGGACCAATTTAGATAGGTGCCTTTTAACCTACCAGCATGTCTTTGGCGTGTAGGAGGAAGCCCAGAAAGGCACAGGAAGAACATGTAAACTCCAGGCAGCTGGTATCATGGTTGGGATTTGAACCAACAACCCTAGCGTTGTCAGGCAGAAGTGCTAACCATTTAGCCACTGTGCTGCCCATAACAATGAACATGGGTTTCTGTTGCCCAGTTCAACCCATGTCTCCTCGCAGCTTTACCTGGTTAAAAAATATACATTTTAGGTTTGGCATTATGTGGTAGTCTGTGCAATTCTGTATTTTTTGGAAATCCGCATTATGGATTTCTTTATTTTTCACAAACTGCAGACAAAGTCACTAAGTCTACAGGGTTTTATCATTATTCGCTTGAAGGCACTTTTTACACAGACTAAAAGAGATGTGTATTTATATGCCATTGCCTTGCTTTGCGAGAAAGGAAGAGCAAAATCAATGGCTAAACATATTTCTGCAGAGAGCTGAGGGTCTCTCATGGCATCTTGTCAGCAGGCAGCCAAGTCCAGGGAAGGGCAGGGAAATTACATTGCAGAACCTCACTGATATTTATTTTTTCTTGGAAACTGTTTCTTTGACATACGTTATTTTTCAAAGAATGATTAAAATAATGGAAATTTGTTCTGTGTTTAGAGTTCTTGCTGCTCAAGATACATATGAGTAGTAATGCCCTGACAATGATTGCTTTACATTGCTTTGCCTTTAGGTACCACCACTCATTTGTTTTTTGGGCAGTTTCACAAAAATCATTTTATGTTTATATACATTCTAACAACTTCATTGGGTAGGGTGATAGCTGAAATTCTTACCCCAAAAAAACTAAAGCACTACAAAAATATATATTTTATAGAAACATTAAAAACTCAAAGGGATGGATTTATTAAAGTGCAATTGAGGTGCATGCAGGCTCACTGAAGCTTGAAGTCAATAAGCCCGAGTTCACTTTAAACATCCAATTGTGTGTAGGTACATTTTTTAAAAAACAATTTCTTTAGAAAAGTACCAGTTACAGGTTCTGTAGCAATGGATTGCTGGGGGAGAAACAAGCAAAAGGATGACCACAAGTGTGGAGCTTCTTCACTGACCAACATGAAAGCTGAGTGTTTACTACCTGTAGCTACAGTGGAAATTCCAGTAAGTTATTACTAAAACTAGATTATGAAAGCTTTTTTTCCTCATAGTTTTACTTGTAAGATTGGGAAGAAGGATTTCCATTAAACCTTTAGCATAATTTACTAGGCAAATGTTGTACTATTCAGCCCAGCATTGGAAATACATGCTCATATTTTCACTTAAGAGACTGTATTGTATAATTTTGCTCTTGAAAAACTAAGTGTTACTAACCCCAGGACCCTGCATTCACTATATCTGGTCTCCCACAGTACTCAGAACATGGAAGTGCAATTATTTTAGTAAATATAAACTGCTAAATACCTTTTCTCATCAGCAGTTAGAGCAGTCTTATGACTTCAGCTGAGCACTGGTTAAAGCTTGTAGGAGGAGTTTCCTTTCTGCTCTAGGAGGATGTGAAACCCCTGACCTCTGTCTGGACAGTGCTTATTGGCCCTGTGCTTATCACATGCACTCTAACAAGAACAAAACCTCCTCTCTAGAAATACACACTAAACTGAGCATGTGCAGAAGGGCTACAGGTTCAGTCTGTCTTTTCATAGTG
Organism: Staurois parvus; assembly: GCF_062004578.1. Classification (NCBI taxonomy): domain Eukaryota; kingdom Metazoa; phylum Chordata; class Amphibia; order Anura; family Ranidae; genus Staurois; species Staurois parvus. The sequence goes on from NW_028318776.1 coordinate 3,417,729, forward strand.
GACATTTGAACAAGAGGAGGGTCAGAGAAGTCAGGATCAAACAGTCTTTTTACACAATGCAGAGGATTAACCCCTTAGGTTCCACAGTGAGTATAACAAGTATGCTTTACTGCATATACAAAGCAGAACTCCAGGCATAAACTTCTTTACATGTCCTTATTGCTGATTTTCTACCTTCACTGAATATGTCATCCATTTTCTAGTTTACTCAGTAGTCGCTCTGAAATAGACTATTCATTTTCATATCAAACCATTAATTCTCTTTGGTATCCTGTTTGTAAGACTGGTAGCTGGTATGTCTCCTATTCCCCAGCCACTGGTCTTGGCACATCCTTTTTGTAGTTCTTTCTCTAGGAAGCAGTGATGTAATTCAGCCCCACTTGAAGTGGTGGGCTAACCAAGACTCTCAGACACATTCAACATGTACAGGCCTAGTGTACCCGCCCACATTCACTACATTTCCCTGTGGTTGATGGGAGCTCTAGTTTCCTTTTACAGGAGATAGATGAGAGGATATGATGTTACACCTCCTCCTTGGCAAAGCAGATGCTGTTATCTTTTGAATTACAGAGATGAGGTCATGAAAATTCAATTAGATATTTCTCCTAAATGGTAAGGATTTTCAAAATTGTATTAACTGTTTAGTGTTTTGTGTAGGTGGGTGTACTAATGGATGATTTTTTTGTTCTTCTTTAAATCTTTATTACAATTGCCTTGGTCACATAAACCTAGCAAATGCCTGAAGGGGAAATGTGTTTCTGATTGATTGATTGGTTGATTAACCACTTGCTAACTGTGCTATAGCCGATTGATGGCTACAGCATGGTTGTCCAATTCTGGGAGAGCATCATATTACGTCCTCCCAAAACGCGCCCTCTCGCAAGCACCTGGCGATCTCCATGATAGCTGTGTCCTACGGACACAGCTGATCACGTGATGAGGTAAATGGCCAATCACAGCGGCCTTTTACCACATCCAATGACACAGCAGATCACGGAGGAAATATAGTTGCTGGTTATCGGCAACACTTTCCTCAGGCTGTCACAGCGTGAGGAAAGTACTGCTGATAACCGGCAAATGTGAAAGAACAAATCGGCACTGATCATCAGGGCACTGATGATCAGTGCCCTGATGGTCAGAGCCCTGCAGTGCCACCCACCAGTGCCCAGCAGTGCCACCCATCAGTCTGCAGCAGTGCCACCCATCAGTGCCCAGCAGTGCCACCCATCAGTACCCCTCATCAGTGCTGTACAAGAAGTTGCGCCCAGCAGTGCCGCCCATCAGTACCCAGCAGTGCCGCCAGTCAGTGCTATCAGTCAATGCCATCAGTCAGCATCGCCCTTCAGTGTCACCCATCAGTGCTGCCCATCAGTGCCGCATATCAGTGCCCATCAGTGTCGCCTATCAGTGACCATCATTGCTGCATATCAGTGCAGCATCATCAGTGCCTCCTCATCAATGCCCGCCAGTGCCACCTCATCAGTGCTGCCTATCAGTGCAGCCTCATCAACGCAAATCAGAGAAGGAGAAAAATTACCTGTTTGCAAATTTTATAATAGAAACAAAGAAAAACTTTTTTTTTTTCAAATTTTTTGCACTTTTTTTGTTTATAGTGCAAAAAATAAAACACCCAGTGGTGATTAAATACCACCAAAAGAAAGCTCTATTTGTGTGAAAAAAAAAGATAAAAATGTCATATGGGTACAGTGTTGCATGACCGTGCAATTGTTCTTCAAAGTGCGACAGTGCTGAAAGCTGAAAATTCGCCTGGGTACGAAGGAGGTATAAGTGCCCAGTAGGCAAGTGGTTAATATACAAATATGTACACTTTGCACTGGATTGATATTGGAATGAGTTACTGGAATCTATTAGCAAGTTAGTGATAGACGGTGTTCCACAGAACAAGTGTTGCTGATATATATTCTATATACAGTGTAACACTATAATGTTTCTACCTACTTATTTCTTCATGAGTCCTTAAGGAATTATCGAGGAATCAGGCTGACCTGCTCTTCACTTTGTATGGTCTTAAATTTCAAGCTCTTTAGGCGAGGTTCCAGAGAGGTCTCAGACCAGCTAGGAGAAATAATCCTAGCAGATGGTGGTAAGCCTGGTTATGATGAGAGGCTTTAATAGTTGATACCCAAATCACCTCAGCTCACAAAGAATATGCCCATCAATCTTGAAGCAAAACCTTATATCTACCTTTTCCCCTTAAGGTTCGTTTTTTTTTGTCACTACCCATTAAGTGTGTCTATAGGCAAAACATTTTTTTAGTTTTGGATACAGTGGTCAAGGGTTAGTGCTCCTGTCACTGTTTTATTGCTGGTTGTGTGCTTGCTAGGGAGACACTCTCTATTTGTCCTAGTGACTGCTGTCACCTGGACTCAAAGTGATTGAAAATCCCAAATTCTTCAGTTTTCATCTGGTGAACCGGCCAGCAAGTCTGTTGTTTTTCAAAACCACAAGCTTTCCAGCTCTCCAGTAGAATGTATCAGTTTATATGGATGAGACAAACCACTTAACACTGGCAGGGGTGATTAAAATGATCAGATTTTATTCATTCATGCAAAACCTTTATCACAAAAGGCAAAGAAACTGTTGTAACTGATTATAAAATGCTAGCTGGAGTTTGGCCTCCATTTGTTATTGTATCTAAACTTGCTAATACATTTAACACTATCCTCCTCCCAGACAATGGTTCTGTCCAGGGGCGGACTGACCAATTGGAAACGTGGGCACTGCCCAAGGGCCCGGGGTCAGTAGGGGGCCCCATGAGATGCCCCTGGTACCTTTTTCATAGGCTTTTTTGAGTTTGGGCAAGGACACAGGGGCCCCATGATCCCCTATTGCCCGGGGGCCCCATGAGTTGTCAGTCTGCCCCTGGTTCTGTCTGCTGTGTCTCCTATCTCATTCCTCCAGTGTTGTGTCTCACTAATACCGAAGGTGTGTTACTGGTCAGATCACCAGGTAAAAACAGAGGGGGAGAAGCCAAATAAAAGAACACTGATGCAGCTACCACATCTAATGATTTTGGTAAGCTGCAATATAATGTATTTTTTGTTTTTGGTTTAATGCTGCTTTAATTCATGTCTGTAAGTGAGGATAATAATGTGGATAGATACTGTTAGCCTTGTTTGAACTGTCATCCTATAAATCCTATAGTATAAAGAATAACACAGCCATGGACTCAGTCTACTTAAAAGTAGCGCCGAGAAAATCTGATAGCTGTGTTAGTTACGTAGACTAAAATATCTTCATCATATTTTTGGTCCAGTGTTTCAAGTACTGAAAACGAAATGAAAATGACCCCAAATTTTCACCTATTGACAAAAGCTATGATGAAAATCAATTCCAGTTTTCATCAATGAACGAAAATGGAATGAAAATGTGAGGTTTCCTCAGAGCTCCGCCTGTAAAGCCGGTAAGTGTTTTCCCTCCCATCAAACAAGGTAGTGACCGTAGCATTATTAGCACTGTGCAGCATTACAGGCCTCCTCAGACGATCGTCCAGGGCACTTTGTGCATTACAGGACTCCTCAGACCACCATCCAGAGCACTCTGCAGCATTTTCAGGCCTACCAACCTTCCAGAACACTGTGTGCATTATAGGCCTCCTCCTCAAACCGTTCAGAGCACTGTGCAGTATTTACAGGCCTCCTCAGACCACCATCCAGAGCACTGTGTGCATTACAGGCCTGATCAGACCATCCAGAGCACTGTGTGCATCACAGGCCTTCTCCTCAGACCATCCAGAGCACTGTGTGCATCACAGGCCTTCTCCTCAGACCATCCAGAGCACTGTGTGCATCACAGGCCTTCTCCTCAGACCATCCAGAGCACTGTGTGCATCACAGGCCTTCTCCTCAGACCATCCAGAGCACTGTGTGCATCACAGGCCTTCTCCTCAGACCATCCAGAGCACTGTGTGCATCACAGGCCTTCTCCTCAGACCATCTAGAGCACTTTGTGCTTCACAGGCCTTCTCCGCAGGCCATCCAGAGCACTGTGTGCATCACAGGCTTTCTCTTCAGACCATCCAGAGCACTGTGTGCATTACAAGCCTCCTCAGACCGTCCAGAGCACTGTGCAGCATTTACTGGACTTCTCAGAACACTGTCCAGAGTAGTGTGCATTACAGGCCTCCTCAGATCACCCAGAGCACTGTGTGCATTACAGGCCTCCTCAGACTGTCCAGAGCACTGTGTGCATTACAGACTACCTCAGACCATCCAAAGCACTCACTGCACTTTATGGGACTTCTCCCTAATTCAATCCCACAGATACGAATACAGAAAACCTCCAATCATAGACAAGGCCAAGCCAGTGCACCACAGAAAACACTTTGCACTGCTCTTTTAAGTGCTTCAAAATACAAAATTGACTCTAAGGAACAACAGGCCAGGGAGAAGACCATAGCAAAATGGATTGTGTGCATCAGATTACCAATCAGACTTATCTGCTGCTCTATGCTGTTTGGGGAGATCCTCTGCTTGGGTCTTCTGCATCATTTTGAAAGAAACCAAAAAACTGGATGCTTTGATGTGAATGATGCTTCCTCCACAGTGAGTCCTTTTTTTATCCACAAATCAGTGCAAATAGATACTCTCCGGGCAGCAGCCAGTCTCTTTTTGAATTTGTGTTTTTCATCTTCTTAATGTTTGTCAGTCAGATTGTTTATTTTAGTTTTCTTTGGAACAGTCAGCTTCCTATCTACTTTCTACATCATGCTAACAAAGGCCTCATCTTCAATTGTTCTGAATTATAAGAAATATCTTTTGCAACAAGTTGGTATCACTGAGGACACCTGAACAGCTGGCAAAAAGTGACACTTTTTATCATCAGTTAAAACCTTTTGCATTAGATCTGTTGGCTATTCCAGCTTCTCAAGCCGTTGCAGAGGGGGTATTCAGTGTCACAGGTGACCTCTCTAGAGGCCGCAGAATAGAGCAAGGGTCATGTTGCCCCAAAGTGCTTTCCTTAAAATGAATCGAACCAAAAAGAAGTGTTTTCTTTTCCAGTTATTTATAACATAAGAAGCATACCTAATACATGTGGGTTGTGCTTAATCAATAATTCAACAACAGTTCTAATTGTCAAATAAATTCATAGGAAAATACACAGACTACAAATGCCTTTAGTATGTGGAATTATAAAAACCACCACTTTTTATCAATTCCTCTCTCTCTCTTAGCATTGACAAATTTGACAATAGAGGTAAATATCACACTAATGAAAAAGAAAAATAGATCAACTGACATTAGATGCATATTGTTGCTATGAATGCTGGCAATAGCAGTGAATAGTATTTACTGCTATTGACAGCACTTACTAAACCTGTATGCAGGGCCGGATTTATAATTAGGCAGAGTAGGCACATGCCTAAGCACCATCCATAGAGGGGCACTGTGCAGGTGCCTTCTCTGCCTATTTTACTGAGGTACCTGGTGTTCTGTGGTATATTGCCTGCCCAATACAATGCCTGTCCAACACCTTATGTCAGGGTTCTGCCCCTAGGGGAGTCTTAGTGTGATTTTTACCTTTTTTTCTTTGGATGTATCTGAGAATTATAACTGTTGAAATAATAAACTGTGAACAGTAAACTGATTCTTATTTTAGAAATAAGCATTACCCTCCAGTGTTGGTTTATTATGCTGTACCAGTGGCAGTGTCTGTAGCTTGTAGCTGCTGAAATGTTTTGTTGTGTTCAGTTACCTGAACAGTTAAAGTTCATGTAAATGTGCATGGTTGCATCACAGGCAAAGAGTTTAATTTTTTTTAACATTTATTTTAATGTTACACTTATGTCAAAAAAGCAATATCCTTGTAACGAAACTTGGTTTTATTTATAAAAAGTTATTTAACAGCTAAATCTAGGTCTGTGTAGCTTGGTCAAACCTTAATAAAAACCTGATAAATAATAACATGTTATTAGATTTTTTTTTTCTCCAGGAGTATATGATGAGTTTGTAAATTCTAGAGAAATGCTTAAATAATACATTAAAATTTAACTAAACACATTAGATTTTAGTCAACTAAAATGTACTGCAGATTTTAGTGGATTAAAATGTAGGATATTGTAGTCGACTAAAATGTACTTCAGATTTTAGTCGACTAAAATACAACTGGCATTTTAGCCAATAGACTCTTACTAAGACTAAATTTGACGTCAAAATAACACTGTCTGCCAGCGTTTGATTTTCCAAGGGTTCAGTAAATCTTTTTTGAAAATTGGGTAACTTAGGGGCAAAACCCTTTGATGTCTGTGTGGAACAAATCTTGGTGTTAAATTCTGGCCATTTGTAAGTCTAGTAGGCAAAAAAACAGTGAAAAAAAACGGTAACCTGGGCACTGCCAATGGGGGCATGTAACAATGCAACACAAATTTTAAGAAAATACCATACAGCAGGAAGAGTCAATACATACAACTTTGAGGGCAAATCCTTTAAATAACATGATTTGGGGGTGCCTTACAACTGTACAAGTGTCATGCCATGTGCGTGTTAAGCTAGGCTCAAATTTACTAAGAACAAAGTGCATGGGCTAGGGTTTTACTGCAAGAATTAAGAAACTGTAGCTGAAAATTGGTCAGCAGCAGGAAAGTTTTAATTAGGGATACTAGGGCTAACTTTAATCAGGGATAATAGCGCTAACTAGGGTATACCTAAATTTTATCCTTGGAGATGAGGGAGTGCAGTAAATGTAAGTGAAATAATGGAAGGTGTTTAGGTGCACATTGTTTTTGTAGCTTCAAAACTAAATGGTCAGTAATAAGTGAATGTTTCACTTCAGAGCACCCAGACTTAAAAAAGGCCCTATCAACATAAATAAAAAAACCCACAATAGAAGTGAAAACCCAAAAATAGTACCCCTGGAACAAATGCCCATTATATATACAAATACCCAATAAACCTTACAACTGAAAGTGACCACTGACCCTCAATCAACCACAAAATTAAATGAAAGACAAAAAAAGCCCCCCAATATTAAGAACAAAAAAGGCAGCAAAGGGGTCAATTGCCCAAAGAGCTAGAAATAATCAGAAGTACAGTTTCCTAACTGATCCTTATCTCTCCCAATGCAGTTTTTTAATTTTTTGTATGCTTTCCCTAAAACAGTTTTCAATTCACTGATTCTAAGTTTACCCTGTGCTCCCCATTTTTAGTGAGGGACTGGCTTAACCAAAAGCCCTCTTATTGGCCTTTCTAAGCCTGTTGGCCATAGTTCAAAGGCTATGCAGTGCATCATAGTTCAAAAAATTCTCCTGGGTGAATCTGCACATAAACTTGCTTGGGCAGCAAACCTCAAACCGACAAGATTCATCAAAAACCCATAGTAGTAGCCAACCTGAACCTCATCAGTATATTTTTCTAAGAACATGAACAGTACCTACATACCTTCACAGACCGTTTTTTCCCCCCTACAAATTCTTTCTTAAAGAGGAGTTCCAGCTGAAATAAATTAATAAATAAAATAAAAAATAATAAATAAATAAAACAAAAATTGTAGATGCTGACTTTTAAAATACAGTCACTTACCTGTCCCTTGGTCCAGCGGTGTCCTCACCACCGCTGGTTTCACCGGCTGTGTTCTCTCGTCTGGCACCAGCATCCTCAGTGTGGGCACCCGGCCATGATAGCTTGCAGCTTCACAGCCCACTGTGCATGCACGAGAAGTGCTGCTCTTTGTGAATGGCCCCGTAGACTTCTGGGACCTGTCACGTGTCCCAGAAGACTACAGGGAGGGAGGGGGGGAGGACAACTTCCGCTTCCGATTGCCTTGGGCAATCGCAGTGGAAGTGGGAGCGGGTACCCAAATTTGACAGGTACCCGCTCCCAAAGGTGCCAATCCTTAATGGGGAGCCAGGAACAAGGGTTTAAAGCAGAACTTCCTCTTTTGGGTGGAGCTCCGCTTTAATTTCAAATGATACAAAAAATCAATTGCAATTTGAACGTTATATTTAGAAGGCAAAAACACATTTATGGTATGGAAATTTTCAATAGGATTACATTTTGAAATATATGACAGTCAGTTTGAATAGGATCTTTAGTTAGCTGCGCTGCCACAGTAGTTCTTGACAAGGCTTAGCTGTATTCCTGTGAACTGTGTTCCAGTCTGCCTTCCGTTCTGTCCCTCAAGTCTTGCTCAGTGGCCTGACTTTGAAACCTGCAATCTGAGGCCTTTGGGGAAGACTCCATGCAATGCATATATTAAGCAAATTGAATAAAAAGTCCTGGATTCAGTAAAAAAAAAAACACTGTCCACTGCCTAAAGCAGATGTGGTTCTTGATTGCCCTCTACAGTATTCTATGAAACATTGATAAAGATGAACAGGAGATTTTATGGCTTAAAAGAAATCTTCTAAATGATCATTGTTTTCCTTGTCAGTTTCACTCATTTAATGCTGAGAAAATTGAAGCTATATAAATTTTAGTAGTCAAAATCAAAGCATGTGTTTTTTTGTAATATTAGAAGTTATTGCAAACCCTATTATAGTTTTATATTAGGTATAGCCATCATTGAGCTATTTAGAAGACTCAACCCAGGCATACTTCCATTTTTATTTTAACAAGACTGAAACAACTGTACTACAAACAGCTTTTTAAACAAAATCTGAAAATTTAAAAAATATGTAAACAGTTGTATTTGATAGATTTCTGTTAAGTCAACCTTGTGATCCTGACACTTGCCACTTTAAACAGCTGGGTCCCTGAGCCTCATTGTTGTTAAACAAAATGGCTTAAAAATACCTACAACCAGCCAGTAAAATGGACATATAATACACCATATTGACACGGTAATCCATTTGCTCCTTCACCTCTCTCCTTCTGTCAGCTTTGCCCTTGTGTTATATTGACAGCATTTTGAACAGTAGAAGAAGCAGGCTGTTTCCCAGAGCTTCCCAACTTCTACCAGTTGGAACCCTGCTATGCAGGGGTTACAAGAAGACAAAATAAAACAAATAGGCCTCTTGTTACTTAGGACTACTTTCCTTTCCTCCCTCCTTCTGGTGGCACCTTCTTTGGGTCTTAATGTCAGGAGGCAGAGTGGACTTCCCAAATGTGTGATTACTGTGATTGCCAGAAAAAGCTACAGTATCTTCAATGAACTTGTAATACGTTATTTATCATGTATAAAATTGATTGGAGCCTTTTCCAACAGTGAAAGGATTAAATCTATAAAGTTCAGACATATTTTCTACCTTGTTTAGGTATCTGACATTTTGAAATTTATAGAGGGAAAATCATAGCTCTGTAAGAGTGCTATATGTATTGACAGTAATGAGTAGGGCTGGACAAATGACGTTTAGGTTTAATTCCAGCCTATACTTTTTGGTTTCTATTATGAATAGAGCATTCAAAAGTTGGAACCTCTATACGTTTTTTTGACTGATGTTCTAACTCTTGGAAAGATTTACCCTTGCTTCCTGCCCAGGTGAACTAATGGGAAAGGCAACATATTCCTGGTGGGATTGCAGACATCAGTAAAAAATAGACAGGTTCCAACTCTACCCCATTTCATCTGATACCAAAGAAAATATTTGAACAGAGTTGGTTTTAGGCACTATATGTATGTTTTAATTTGATCATGAATATTTAGAATGACAGTAACATCATACTCCAAGATAATGCCCCCCACTTTGTAAGACGGTGTCTCTTGGCTTCCAAGAGTGCCAAGAGGCTGAGCTCATTTACAACTCTACAATCAAACATTATTTATTTGCAAGTCTCTTGGTGAGTCATCCACATCCTGTTTGCCAAGAACTCAATGTTCTCTCTACCTTTTCAAATAATCCAACTCTTCTGCCTGTATCACAGGCTTTCTGCTTGTATCAATAGCATCAGTTTGACATCGGTTTCATACACTTCTGCAATTATTTAGAATTTACTGACAGGTGCATTTGACCTGATGTTGACTTTCTCATGACATGCATTTGACCTGCATCAAGAGGGATTTACATTCCCATAGACTTGTATGGGGACTGACACCTGTATGATGCAAACAAATGCCCATCAATACAGATTCTTAAAGTATTCTCTCAACGCAATTCAGTTGTCAATGAGACAAACCGACAGATACCAGAGAACTACACAACACCGTATTTTTTAAATTCTAGGAAATATATCTCAGCATTTTTAAATTTTCAATGTCTTTTTAAAGCAACCCTATCTGAGTTACAAATAATTCTAAAGGAAGATGCCCTGCAAGCGAAGACCTCTTATATTCACTGATGCAGAGGCCTGTGTCTCCTGCCTCCATGTTCCCCCAGTCTCTTAGGCATAAGCCATTTCCAGAATTGCATGGGATGCCTTGTGCCATTGTTCCATCCTCTGACTCCTACATCACAACAAGACTAAGCAGTAAGGTAGGGGTCAGATGATGAAATTACAGCATGTGGTGGCAGACACATGAATTTGATACTCCTGGAAGTGTTGGATGTGGAAAAAATGGTACATATTGCTGCTTTGGAGCAGAGCAGAGGTAGGAGACACAGGCCTCCAGAGAGGTGAAGTAAAGCGGGAATTTTTCTTCCTACCCTGACATGGTCCCTTTAAACACTCTTGCAGTAGAAACTTGTTTTCATGTATTTGTCTTTTTCTGCCAAAAGGTCCAGTCTTTATTATATTTGTTCAGCAGAGTATAAATTTATAACCCATCTCGATGCTGAGTGGGTTAAAAGGTTTGCATTCTTATGCTAATTCAAATGACTTTAAAACATTAAGAGCACTTTATGTCAACAAATGGCAGAGATGTATCACTCAGATTGTAATTATTATTTCTCAGAGCTAACTCAATAATAACTCAAATAATAACTCAATAAAACTGCTAATCTAGTAAATCTATTAAATGTTTTGCAAATTGTCCCACCTATTGCTGGATTTTAATTTAAATGCCATATTGGCTTACAATTACAGCTATTATAAGCTTTAAGAGGTTTTGCTGTGTGGGTGTTATTATTTTTTATGCCGCTTTTTGCTTAGACTTGGTAACCACTGCTTTAACTATAACTGTATCTTCTAGAGCCTTAATTTCCTATTTAATATCCCTCTGAACCTTTATTCAAACATCTTACAATTTTTACTTAAAGTAATTTAAAGGACAAGTTCACACACAACGTTTAAAATAAGAGATCAATTTGGAGTGGACACTGAGATTAATAAATCACCCATTTGTCTTTTTTTATATACAGTCATGGCCGAAATTGTTGGCACCCTTGATATTTTTCCTGAAAATCATGTATTTCTCACGAAACGTATTGCATTAACACATGTTTTGCTATACACATGTTTATTCCCTTTGTGTGTATTGGGACAAAACAAAAAAAGGGAGGAAAGAAAGCAAATTCGACATAATGTCACACAAACCTCCAAAAATGGGCTGGACAAAAGTATTGGCACCCTTTCACAACTGCGGATAAATAAGAATGTTACAAGCATGTGATGCTCCTGTAAACTCACCTGGGGCAAGTAACAGGTGTGGGCAATATAGAAATCACACCTGAAAGCAGATAAAAAGGAGAGACGTTCACTTAACCTTTGCATTGTGTGTCTGTCTGTGCCACACTAAGCATGGACAACAGAAAGAGGAGACGAGAACTGTCTGAGGACCTGAGAACCAAAATTGTGGCAAAATATCAACAATCTCAAGGTTACAAGTCCATCTCCAGAGAACTAGATTTGCCTTTGTCCACAGTGCGCAACATTATCAAGAAGTTTGCAACCCATGGCACTGTAGCTAATCTCCCTGGTCGTGGACGGATGAGGAAAATTGATGAAAGATTGCAACGCAGAATAGTCCGGATGGTGGATAAGCAGCCCCAAACATGTTCCAAAGACATTCAAGCTGTCCTGCAGGCTCAGGGAGCATCAGTGTCAGCGCGAACTATCCGTCGACATTTAAATGAAATGAAACGCTATGGCAGGAGACCCAGGAGGACCCCACTGCTGACACAGAGACATAAAAAAGCAAGACTACAGTTTGCCAAAATGTACTTGAGTAAGCCAAAAGCCTTCTGGGAAAACGTCTTGTGGACAGATGAGACCAAGATAGAGCTTTTCGGTAAAGCACATCATTCTACTGTTTACCGAAAACGGAATGAGGCCTACAAAGAACAAAACACAGTACCTACGGTAAAATATGGTGGAGGTTCAATGATGTTTTGGGGTTGTTTTGCTGCCTCTGGCACTGGGTGCCTTGACTGTGTGCAAGGCATCATGAAATCTGAGGATTACCAAAGGATTTTGGGTCGCACTGTAGGGCCCAGTGTCAGAAAGCTGGGTTTGCGTCCAAGATCCTGGGTCTTCCAGCAGGACAATGACCCCAAACATACGTCAAAAAGCACTCAGAAATGGATGGCAAAGAAGCGCTGGAGAGTTCTGAAGTGGCCAGCAATGAGCCCAGATCTAAATCCCATTGAACACCTGTGGAGAGATCTTAAAATTGCTGTTGGGAAAAGGTGTCCTTCCAATAAGAGAGACCTGGAGCTGTTTGCAAAGGAAGAGTGGTCCAAAATTCCGGGTGAGAGGTGTCAGAAGCTTATTGATGGTTATAGGAAGCGACTGATTTCAGTTATGTTTTCCAAAGGGTGTGCAACCAAATATTAAGTTAAGGGTGCCAATACTTTTGTCCAGCCCATTTTTGGGGTTTTGTGTGACATTATGTCATATTTGCTTTTCTGCCTCTGTTTTATATTTGTTCCAATACATACAAAGGGAATAAACATGTGTATAGCAAAACATGTGTTAATGCAATACCTTTTTTGTGTGAAATACTTGATTTTCAGGAAAAATATCAAGGGTGCCAACAATTTCGGCCATGACTGTATCTTGAGGCCTCCAGCAGCAAGATCAACACATTTGGTTTTCCCAGGTCTGTCCATTTGCCATTTTGATGTGGCCTCCCCTGAAATAAGAACACTAAATAGGAATAATACAATTAGGAAAATGGGAAACAAGATTGAAAAAGAAATTCTATTAGCATTTAATACATTTGAATTAATGTTTTGCCTTCTACCAATAATTTGCTATGTTGTATGAATTCATACAGTGTATATGAACATTGATACATAAAATTCAGAATTAATAAAAGGTAACTATATTTGTACATTAATATACCTTATACACTTCAACAAGCACATAATGCATGATGCATAAAAATCCATATTGTATGCAGTGTTATGACATCCAATAAGATACTCTTTTGGTTGAATTTTGAAATGTACTGTATATTACTTGCAGTCACCTGATTAAAGGGTATGTTCAACCAAATATAATGGGATAATTTCCTAAAGAAGTACAGGCTGTTCACTTATAAATGTGCATTTTGCAAACTGAATGGTTACTGAGGTTAGTAAAAAGATTGAAGCTGTATTAATTTCAATCAACCAATTATGTGCTGTTGTCATCAATAAATTTCCCTTGAACAAGGATTGGTATTAAAGTGACTCCTTTAGTAAATCAACCACTGGGATTGGACACTACAGGCTCAATGACACACAGAGGGCAAAAGGAGTAGTCACTAGCATTACCTATGGTTTCCCTATAGCTGATCTTTCCCCATTACTGACTTACCATGCCTTGTTCTGCAGTGTGTCTCTGTGTGAAGGCAGTCATCTTGGTAGGGACAGTTTGTTTCCTCATGCCAGAGCAAGGAGAACAGTAAGCAGCACAGTCGCGATATTACCAAATGTTATTTAAATTACATAAGATTAGCAGTTAGAGGCATCAGTGCCCTAGATTTCACACTACAGATATACAGCTATGAGTCAGTTGGCTCAGGAGTGCCTACGCACCCTCATACCAGGAAATGTACTGCTATACTTTATAAGCAATTCAAGATAAAAGGTACAATTTTCATTGAATTTTTAGGCACAAATCTAGTTTCTCTTTGTTAACCAATTGCCCTTTTTTGCATTACGGCGGTGCTTTACATTAACTGACAATTGCACGGTCACCCAACACTGCTCCTAAATGAGATTTTTCCCACAAATTGAGCTTTCTATCAGTGGTATTTGATCACCTGTGTGTTTTAAATTTTTTGCACTATAAAAAAAAAAGACCAACAATTTTGAGAAAAAAACTATACTTTTGACTTTTTGCTATAAAACATATCCAGTAAAAAATACAAAAAAATCTAATTTCATCATAAATTTAGGACAAAATGTATTCTGCTACATGTCTTTGCTAAAAAAAAATCCCAATACGTGTAAATTAATTGGTTTACATGAGAATTATAGCATTTACAAATGGCAGTATATATACTGGGATTTTGTTTTTTTACTAGTAATGGCAGCGATCAGCGATATTTATCGGGACTTTGGTGGGCATTCTGACACTGGGGGGAACTGATTTGGTGTCACTTACATCCCCAGTGACACTAATACAGTGATCAGTGCTAAAAAAAACCACAAAAAACACTGTACTAATAGCACTGGGCAGGAAAGGGTTTACATGAGGGGTGATCAAAGGGTTAACTGTGTGCTGTTTTAGTATGTGCTGTGTCTCCGTGTGCTTCACTGTAAGCACACTCCTTTGCATGGCTGAGCTGTGCACAGCCATACAAAGCAGTGTGCATGAGCTGACAGGGAGAACTGTTTTGTTTACAAACAGTTCTCTTCCCAATCGGAGATGCTGGGTGCTGGCGAGTAATCATCGGCCGGGACCCGGTGATTGACAACAGCAACCGTGAATGGTAGTGCGGGTAGGGTGCGCACGCGTCCCCTATCCGGAAATGCAAAATCATGTATTGCCGCCCTGTAGTAGTATTTCTGTCTATAGGGCAGTTGGGAAGCAGTTAATTTTACTCCAATACTAGACTGTATTACAGCAGGCATACAAAAGTGAAATTGCAATGCCCATTAGAACCCATCCATTTCCAAACAACTGAGCCCACAGCTAAAGCTAGCAGATTTGGTAAGTTAAAAGTAAAGCAAAGCAAGTTTTCTAAATTTGTTTCATAAAGTGGCTGTGTTAATTTAATTAAATGATTCTGTCCAAACTACCCCAACAATGCACTGGGGAACCCTAGAGAATAATCCAATTTCCTTTAACTTGGCTTTCTTACTTGAAATTCCCAAACATTAGACCTAAAGCAAATGGCGTTTCTATTTTAATTCACCTTGCTTTAGTTATAGAAGAAAAATATAAATGTATTTGTACTGTAAAGCTCTCAGTCCTTTTATTCCCTATATAAAACCCAGAATTCTCCTTTGGACTGAGATCTAAGGAGTTTCTAGGGCAACCCACATCCAGTCCCTTCCAAATATGACATATGATGTAAATTCAATCCTTATTCCTTTTAGCAGTTTAATAAAATGAAATTGAATTAATTAAATATAACAGTAAAATAAAACCCAATTAAATAAAACAATAGATTGCACTCGGTTACAAAGAAGATGTTAATACAATTTAAAGTATAATCATTTCCATCAAGGTGTGGCAATTACATTTACAATGACTGTAATTAATATATCATTTTTATAAGCAAACATTTAGTGGAACTAAAAGCAGTAGTACAACTAAATTTTGCTAGAAAATATGCAGTCATTCTAGATGTTTATTGAAATATATTTCAAAGCCTTTTCTTACAATAGCATAAAAGTATAACTCCTCTTTTGCTGAGAAGAAAACAATCCTCTCTGCGTGATTTTTGTACTGGGATTTTAATAAATTTTGTTATAGTTGTTTGTTTCACCATATCCTTTCCAGTCTGTTTCCAGAATTGGAGTGTCTGGGTGCAATATACACACCTGAGCAAATCTCAGTGTTCTAATGACATAGGCTGTAGTTCCCTATTACCTGGCACCAAGTCTCCTTTGTGTATGCAAGTACCTGTTACTTGCCCTGGGAGTAGCTAGCAACTAAGCCCAAACTCCCATTTGGAGCGGAACACCAGGTGGAACATCAGCTACCCCAAGACTCCTCTTGCAGGTAAACCCATCACACAGAGGAGCATGGTACGCATTTCATTTTGTGACAGAGGTAATTTTATCACAATTAAATTACAAAATGGCATGTGTAGCAAATATATATGTTATAATACTCTTTCCATTAAATATTTATGCTTCTCTTTTGTGAAAGGTACTTTAACAAAATTCTGCTTCCTTATATTGTGAAAGTTATTTGGTCTCTACTGTAAAAAGGTTACTGTATTTTTAGTAAAGGTATACTTTAAAAAGTTGCCCCAAAACCCCGTTCCTTAAACCTTACACTAACCTGTCAACATATTGTGGTAGAGAGGGGCTAAATTAACTTATAGTGCTGGTCCTTGAGCCAGATTTCTACCAGAGGCATATACATGGAGTTTTTATGGTACACAAATACATAATAATGACAAAAATTAGAGTAAGGGTTACTCAGTAAGGTTACATATTCTTTGTAATGTTTATTAATATAATGTCCCTTTTCAAGAATCTAAGCTCTCCAGTATTGCTGATGCTTTTGGCATACTGGAGTCCTTGTTCAGACACACTATTGCCTAGTATTACACTTTGTTGTTGTGTTTAAGGAATTAGTCAAAGGAGGGTTAAAGCTGAACTACACTACACCTGAGCACCACACACCAAACATGCTATTTAATTCAATTTTTTAATATTCAAAGCAAACTCATTCATCCAGCACTTCCGCTTAGCAGCACCAGGGTTGTTCGTTTGAATCCCAGCCAAGACACTACTTGTCTGGAGTTTGCATGTTCTCCCTGTGCCTGCATGGGTTTCCTCCCAAAGACATGTTGGTAGGTTATTTGGCTCCTATCTAATTTGGCCCTAGTATGAATGGGAGTTAGGGACCTTTAGATTGTAAGCTTCATGAGGGTTAGGGACTAATGTGAATGTACAATATATGTGTAAAGTGCTGCATCAGTTAAAGGTCCTATATTAGTACCTGAAATAAATAATAATAAGGAACTTGTTCGTACCAATGTTATGTGAGCAACCAAAGGTCTTCTTCCAAGAAAATAAGGACACTCACTGTGGTTGTGCCACCTCCATGTAAGTAACATGGTGGAATCAGTATCTCTTAGCAACTAATAGTGGAACCACTGTTCTGCTGGTGGACTCATGTTCAGTTTTCATAGTGAATCCAAGTAAATTACTGTAATTTAGATATACAATAATATCATATTCCACCAGCCTAAGAAAACTGAAACTGAAGACCTTTATCCTGAGAAAACTGTGGACCCTTGAGCCAAGTGGACCCTCTGTATTCCTACATAGTGGGTTCCAAAAAATCATGTTTAGTTTCCCAGTGCATTTTTATTGTACCTTGTAATACAGACCTTAAAATGATTTTTCTTACAGATTTTGTATACAAAACCAGTGTTAATGAACCAGAGCAGGCACCAACATCTTCTGTACAATGTATGACTGTAAAGCTCCAAAGTAAAACTTGGTTTTGCTTTTGCAGAATGCAGCTTTACCATACACATTCAGTAAGTGAAACCATAGCCTGTCACATTGCATAACCCAGTACAATGCATTACAAGATGTCAAGGCTGCCTTAAATGAATGGACTAATGTGACAAATAGAGCAAAAAAGGTAGAAAAAAGATTCCCCCCAGTACACTTTACAGCACAGATAGCTTTATTGATTTTCTTACTGTCTTGTTGTATACTATTGGCTTTGCCTGGGCTTAGCTGGCCGTTGATTTTCTGTTGTTGAAACTGTATGCAAGGGGCAGATATGCCAGTCAGTAGCCTAATGTGATGTGTGTGAGTTATCGTTAAGTCAGATGCAGCATGGCAGCTGGAATACAGAGCTCGCTAACCATGTCTGAAAGGCAGTTTGGTGGAAGGGAAGAGGTCTCATTTATTCTTCATGCTTGCCGATTTCTTGGCTTTCTATCACTACACTGAACACATATCCATTCTGGTTACATGTAAAATGTTTGCTGTCTATTAAATACCAACAGTTCTGTTTACTTCTGGTGAACAGATCTGCAGAGTGGTGCAGGGCTTTCTCTGCAGTCATGGAAAATTACAGGCAATGCATAAAACTATCTCTCAGACTCAGCTTATTATTCGTGTGAGAGTGAGATATGAAAGATATCACTGATACATGATGTGGTATGTCATGGAGAAATGGATTTATATTATGTCTTATTTATAAAATTTTGGATTCTGTTGACATGTGCTATGTAAAGTTAGCATTTTATTATTATTTAAGCAAATTTTCAATTTATTTTACATTGTTACCTGTTTACTGAAGTTCCAAATTGCAGGATGCTGCTAAGTAAAAGCCCCATTCACATGGGGCAGACCCGTCAGCGGATCCACTTGCCCAGCAGGCGATCTGCCTGCTGATCCCTGCTGAGTAAATAGATGACAGGTCTGTGTCTGCTCCGCTTATGCAGAGCAGACAGGGACACAGCTTGCTGTCCTCTATGAGCTGTTGGATGGAAATGGACCTCCTGTCCGTTTCCATTTGACTGTCATCCAATCCGCCAGATGGATGGGGAGCTGATCCCCATCTGTCTATTTTTAACGGACAGTATTGGATCAGATGCAGGGGGTGTAAACAGACATTTGTCCTTTTACACCCACAGCTCCATAGAGAGCAATGAAGGGTCCATTCGGCTCCACTTAAAAAACAGATAGGTGGACCCGATCAGTCAGCTCGTGTGAAAGGGGCCTAAGAGTACTATCCTAGATGACAACCTCTACACGATTCATGATGTGAGATTCTTAGCTTGGTCTCTAAGACGTATTATTTCAGTTATATACTTTAACCATCGCCAGTTCCAAAATTATCCCTGAGCAACAACACACTTTAAAATTACTGTAGTCCTGGAAGGTACATTGTGAATATTGTGTTTTAAAGATAAATTTCAGGCAAACAGATCAAATACACAGCTTAACCACTTCAATACCGGGCACTTATATCCCCTTCCTGCCCAGCCCAATTTTCAGCTTTCAGGGCTGTCACACCTTGAATGACAATTGCGCTGTCATGCAACACTGTACCCATATGAAATATGTATCATTTTTTTTCACACAAACAGAGCTTTCTTTTGGTGGTATTTAATCAGTTTTTTTATTTTTTTTATTTTTTTGCTAAATAAAACAAAAAACACCTGGCACTATTGACAAAAACACACTTTTCTTTGTTTCTGTTATAAAATTTTGCAAATAAATAACATTTCTTCCTAAATTTAGTTCAAAATGTATTCTGCTATATTTCTTTGGTGAAAATAATAATAATAATAATTGAATTAGTATTTTTTTTCAAATGTTTCTATTTTTTTTATTTTTTATTACATTTTTAATTTTTTTACTATTTTATTTTTCAGCACACTGTGACCAAAGCAATACAATGTTACCATAGTAACATTGAACTACTCTGGGCAATTTATCGTGATTTTTAACACATTATGATTGCTAATACCAATGTATTTCATTGATATTTGCAAACATTGTTACTGAATGAAACTGATTAATTCAGTCTTTTGTTGTGATTAGGCAAAGCTGATCACGTGATACAGATGGGCTTTGATTGGCCCTATCTGTATCATGTGACTGCCTTGACCAGTCACAGCTAACAACATAATTGTATACAATGAATGGCATGGCAGGAAGCCATCCCTTGTATACAATTAACATGTGATCAGCTGTGATTGATCACAGCGGTCACATGACACTGGCAACGGGCCAGTGTAGTGATATGTCATTGGCGGTGTCCACAGCCCCATGGCTGCGTGAGCGGCTTGTTTAGACAGGACATCATATGATGCCCAGTCACAACGGTGAGTGTCCCGCCCGGTCGTCAAATTGCTATAGGCCAGGCAGGAAGATGTTAAATACAAATATGGGAACTGTTCAAAATGCCAAAGGATTTGAATTTTCTTTTTCCAGTTCTTAGATTTAAATATAAGTACGGTATCACCTACCACTAAACTAACCCAAATATCCTTTCACATACTAGAAAAAAATACTTCTACCCTTGAAAGTGCAAATCATTAAACAAAAGATCTAGTATGTCCAATAACTCAACACCATAAACCCAACTGCTAAACTAAAAACTACAATTCCCAAAACATAAAGCACAATGTCCAAAATAGAAAATTATCCGTGTAACATCACTCAAAAATCAAAAATAAAATAAAATCACTGCAACAACATAAGTGTCCAACATCCAGCTTGTCAAATTCTTTGGTGCTGAGTCCCTCCACTGGTTCTTAGAGGACAGAAAATACCTCAAAAGAAAGAAAAAACTACATAGTGCATTACCTTAATCAATAAATTACAGAAAGGTATCATTCCTTCCCCCAAAAATGTGCAAAAATTCAAAGTAGTGCAAAAATAGTGAACACTGTGGAACGTGAATAATAGTGCATCACTCTGTGAATACAGCAAAAACCAAGTGACCACAACAGTGTATACTTCTATAGTGAAAAAGCATATATACTCTTACACTCTTCTTTTACACCACGCTCTAGCTCCAGAGGCTGTGCAAGTCCCCTTTCCTAGTAAATAGTTCATCTGGGCAGAGGCCATGCCTGAGGAACACTATGAGACTACTACCCTGGACATTTTGTGATATCTAACATGGCCAAAAAACTAGGACAAAACGCAAAAAGTGACACATCTGCACTATTTTCTTGTTGAATAAGTGAATTATTGATTTAAAAAGTATCTAAACCCCAAAATAAAAATGTTATATATTGCAGCTTACCAGTCCTTAGATGTGGTGGCTCCATTATTTTCCTCTTTGGGTAAATACTGAAAATAACTGTTTATGTTGACCAGAAATGAAGTGACCCTCTCACTTCCTGTGTGCTTAAAGAAAACACAAGTAATTTATCACTCTTTTGTATACAACTAGTCCTTTCAATCCACCATGCAATGGAGAAGAACAAAGGTAGGCACATGTAAAGTCCAGCCTGTGTAACAACCATTGGTCTTTTCAAAAATACCATGAAGAAATAAGTGTAGACACAAAGGAACATGATGTGTGTTATTTTCAGCAGTACCAGGAGGATTAAAGGGGGACAAAAGAAAAATAATATATCCACCATTAAGGAACTGTCTGCTTAGCTGCCCCTGTCAGTGAGAATGTTTTCTGCATCAAATGGGCATGCTATAACCCTGAAAAAAAACACACAAAATGAAGGCTGGAGAGCTTTGAGGAGATGGACATTGGTACTTTGGTTTATTAAAAAACAGCCCACTTTTCACTAATCTGCAGGTGCAGCCTCATTGGTGTTGGAGTGGTGCATAGTTACGGGGCAAGTCATAACACTTTGGTTATGACCTGATGAGAAAAGCTGCATCAGTCTTAGTCTTCTACTCAAAACTATCTGTAAAGTTCAATTAAACCATATAGAAAAATGTTGCTGGTAAACATTCAGTAATGGCGGAAAGCAGAGAGGTACATGCATCTTGTAAATGCAGATCCAACTTCATGCAATTCTATATCTTCTGTGTGTGTTGTTTACTAGCATATTCTTAAATAATTATGCAGATGACAACTTTGTTCCCTTTGCTCTTTTAGTAGGATCAAGGGAATTGAAAATCCTAGGCTTCCTATGGTAAATGATAGTCTTTTCTGCAACATATTTGTTCCAAAGATGTAGGCACTCACAGTTTTCACACTTGCAGATTCTAAAAGTTCACTGGGTACCATTTTGTAAGATAATCATGCAGATATTTCCTATATACACTATTTCATTTTTTCCTTCTCTGTAATTACTACCTAGCTCTTCCCCTGACGTCAAGACGCAGCTCTGTACTAAAGTATATTTGACATGCTTTCTATGCAAGACATAGGCAATTCCAGCAACTACTTGAAAATGGCTTGAAATCAGCAGAAAAAATAATATATATTCTGTCCTGCCGAGGAATCAAACAGAGACGGTGGATTGGGCTTTGATTTTCTGTTTCACTAACAATACTTCCGGCAGGACATCACATTTAATGACACCCTGTGTATTCCTCTCTGCTTTGGCAGTCGACTGGAAAACACATTATAGGCACAGAAAGCACTGCAAGCCCAGAGATTTCAGTTATGACACACGAAAGGTTAGATTCCTGAGTGCGTGCTACAGTCATTAACGAAGATAGGCATTGCTGAAAATTAAATGGTCTTTTAATAAACAATCATTTCTACACATAATTGTTCACTTAATGGCGTTTAAAATATCTTCATTTTGCAAGGGTTTTTTTTTGCTTTAGAGATTTAAAGGCAAACAGGCTGTTCACTTTGGAAGGGAATTTTGAATTTTCCCTTAACTAAGTGAATGAAGTGAGTGAAGCTCTGCTGACTACCTTTATCCAATCATGTACAAGCATAAATACTGCTTTCCTTGCATGTGATTGGATATTTTTTGCTAAGTGAATATTCACCACATTCACTAAGCTAAGGGAACACACCCTTGCAAAATGAATAGTCTATTTGCTTTTAGTTAAGTAAATTAAATAGCTTAAAATGTTTTGAACAAAATGTTTATTTCTTGTAGAATTGATTCTTGCTTGATAATATGCTTCTGTATTCTGTATATATTTGTCCACTGCGTGCCAGAGCATTTCTGTTTTTCGTAATTAAATAATTACATAGATTTAAAAAAAACATACATATTCAGTTGGTTCAACAGACAAACAAAATTAGTAGAAAAAAGGCCTTGCATCCTCAGAACCCAGTTGATGCAGAGGAAGGTAAAAAAAACCTTATAAAGTGTGGTCTAATTTGCTGTAACAGGAAGAACATTTTCAAGCACCAAAGTCCTCTCTTCAGTTTCTCTACACCCTTTTTGTGATCTGATGCCTAAATCTGAACTATATGCTCAAGGTGAGGTTGTACTAACCAGAATGTCTGCACAAGAAGAGCAATGCATTCTGGGTAAATGTCATTGTGTATATGGCAGGCCTACAAATGACATCCTTGTCCACTAGTATTTTAGAGAGTCTGGAAAAGTGTATGTCATTGTGTTTACGTGTAGATATGTTACTGGATATGTAAAGTATTAGGACCAAATGTTGCATGCTCATTTTCTCCACACTGTAAGTTAATGTATTAGATGTGATAAAGTAATGTAAGAAATATTAGCATGCTTAAAAGATAACATTATACAGGGACCCTGTCATGAACTTAAACAATGTAGGCAAAAGTACATAAAAAAACAAATATTGGAAATGCTTGCTTGCAGCATTTTTTTCTTTTCCTAAACAATTTGTATTCACTCCCAAGTACCCCTTGCTAGCTAATTTGACCACTTCAAAAGGGTCAGTTCCTTGGTACAGCCTGCTTCCTTCTTCCACATCATAACCTTCTCCTCTGCTAGAAATGTCTATTTATTGTCTGTGCTACCTTACGCTTGGCTGGGTCATCACATGCTGGACTTGGGCTGTGAACATCACATCTAAGATGGTGATACCCAGCAGCAGTCTCATGGCTTTTAAATGTTTACACAATGCAGGCTTTTACAGGTAAATAACATGCTTACAACACATTAAATTCATTTATGATCCTAAGAAAAGATTGTTTTCAAAATAAATGGTCTGGCAGCAAGGTCTTTGTTAAGAGCGATTGTTAAACTGGTTATAAATCCTTACATATACTGAGTGAAGGGACTGACCTCAGGTGATACACAGAGATTAAACAAATCCTCCTACATACTGTATGTTGTACCTGTTTATCAGTAGTTTTCTCTTCTCCACATCAGTTCAAGTCCAGAATTTATAAAGCTTGTCTGAGCTATCAGAAAAATGTTTATAAAGAGCTGAAATTACACACTGCAGAGCTCAGTAAGAAGAGCTTTAAAAGCTGATTGGAGGGAAGGGACATACCCTACTTCACACAGCACATGGGAAAAGAGCTGAGGCTGTCACTCTGCTGGAGATCCTTCCCCTGTCACCTTTTTTTCTCTTGGTGTCAGGAAAACTTATCAGAAGTGATCATACAGATAACAGAGGAATGGGGCAGCAGACAAATGATTGCTCTGGATAGGGACAGGCACACACTATAGAGGGATATCTTTATTTCATATTTCATGTCTGAGGTTTACAACCACTTTAATAAATTCCCTCTGACTATTCCCACTTTAATTCATGCAATGACTCAAAACACTTACAGTAGGTGTTCTTCAAGACAGAAAGTGTGGAAGAAAGTTCCACATCCTTACTGCTCTACCAGAAAAGATTGAGCTGCTTCTCATCCAACTTAGTTGTATGGCCACCTGTCTACTTTAGATACCTAACAATAAATATTTTTTTTCCCAATGCTAGAGTAACCATTTAAAGATTGTGATCATATGTCCTCTTAAGCAAATCTTCTCCAAGAAAAAATGTAATGATTGTAGTCGTTCCTCATAACTGAGGTCCTCCAGACCCCTTATTATCTTTGTTGCCCTTCTGTGGAGTCTCTCTAGCTCAAGCACATCATTAGACATGTGCAATTCATTTCGTTACAAAACAATATTCAGATGAAATTTTCAATATTCAGAAATTCGAATATATGAAACAAATCCAAAAATAAAAAAAAAATTCCAAAAATGATTCATTCTAACATACCCAATATGACTAAATGAAATTATGGACTTAATGAAATAATCTGAAATTAAACATTTATTTTTCATCATACACATTTCTACACAACATTCCTGAGGATTAGTAACCAAAAGTGGACTGCATATTAAAGATGTGGCCAAACCAGAGTTTTGTAAATTGTTATAGTTAAAGTTTTATCAATTGTTATAGTTAAAGTTTTATCTCTTGAGTATATACCCATTTTAATGCATGATATTATTCTGCTGGCCTTGATGCTGCAGCTTTGCATTGCATGCTATTAATGATTTTTTTTTTTTAAATGTCCAATCTTTTTTAAGTTCAACAGATCATTAGTTGTTTACATGACCTTCTTTTTGGTTTTCGAAGGACCAATTATTTTCATGAGTTGGAACCACTGACAATTAAGGATAGTTTACTGTGAAGTTATAATGTTTGCATTTTACAATGTACCTTTTAAAGTAATATTAAAATCTACTGTTTTTGGCCTAAAAATTATAATCTTGCTCTGGTGATGAGGTCTCTTTAAAAACATTATTCTCAAATTGACTTTCTGTTCTCTTGAGTGCCATTATTACAGAGCCATTACTCAGTTTATTATTATTGTTATCGCCGATCTAATGTCTGTGAGGTCGTTTACCTTTACCCTCTCTAAGTTAAATTAGTTATCTTTACAGAATATCAAACACTTAGTTCAGCTTTCTTGACCACAGCAAATACACTCATATCAGCTATTATTATGTGCAGGGTCAATTGAGTGTGAATACGGTAAATGAATGATGCTTGGTGTAACGCGTTAGATTAGCACATACACACTCTAATACTCAGACTTGGATATTAATGGCTCCAGTGAACGGTTTTAACTTTGGGCTATTGAGTTAAAAGATTCTGTACTCATCAACCTCTTGTCTTTTAATTAGTATGTTTAATTACTGTGGTATGATTTAGCAACCAAAGCTTCTGGTACATCATTGCAGGTATAGGGTACACAATACAAAATGAGTGCTTAAAACACTTCAAATCAAAAGTAAGACAAAAACATAGTATTGTAGAAGAGAATGCCAAATTCACTTTTACTTTTTAAATTCATGGTTCCTTTTCTGAGTAAGAGGCAGTGGAAACCAATCGTTTATTCAGCTTTTGTCCAGTTCCCTGACACCCTTTCAGAAAGCTGCAATAGATTTTGAGATTTAATTTATGATCCATGCTGAAACATATCCAATGAGCATTCATCTCTGCCGAGTCATGAATTCATTTTATATTATACTGCAATATTAATTCATTCAATTACAGACTTGATGCAATATTGTTTTTATATCTTGTGAGTGAATGGCTTCATGTCCAAATGCAGTTTTGGGAAGATAACTAAATAAAAAGAAATAAAGAAAAGGAAGGATTATGATCAGGTGTTCCATCAGTGCACAAAAACCTAGCATTAGCGATGGCATGATTTTCCTGGCTGTAAGAAATCAATAGCATTCCACTGTGTTTTTGATTTAAAGCTTTGTGGGATTGTGGCACCATAAAAGGCAGACTAGGAATCTAGAGTGCCCATACCATTTATGCATACTGTTCAGGTGTATTGAGGACTCTCGGGGGGGACATTTACACCAGATGCGGGTCAGATAGTTTCTGAGAACCCTCCCACTTGTAGATCTGGATACAGCTCATATCTATCATTTGATAAATGGTCAACAAGTTTTTTTAATTGGCAAGTAGTTATTTGGGGGACCCAAAACCTGGTGTTGTCCTTTATGATATACAGTCATCGTCCTCTACCTTCTACTTGTCCTCATGGACTCTTTCTGCCACTGCTAAGGATAACAGAAGCCATGAAACACAGAACATACCTACCATAAATTTAAAAGTGGTGGAGATACAGGCATACCTGTTTACAAATTTATTTCATTCTGGGGGAGTTTTCGTATTGCGAAAAATGTATAAACTGAAATGCGGTTTCCCATAGGAATGCATTGAAAACCAATGAATCTGTTCCGAAGGTCAGAAAAAAGTAAAAAAAAAGTCTTTTATCTGTTCAAAACTCTTTATAAAGTGTATTTTAAAGGCATAAAGGGACATGACTTAAAAAAAGTCTAAATGCATTGAAAACCAATTAATCCGTTCCGGAGGTCAGAAAGAAGTTTAAAAAAAGTCTTATCTGTTCAAAATTCCTTATAAAGTGCACTTTAAAGGCATAGTACTGTACAGGGACATGGTTAAAAATGAATATGTAAATGCATTGAAAACCAATTAATCCATTCCGGAGGTCAGAAAAAAGTAAAAAAAAAGTCTTTTATCTGTTCAAAACGCTTTATAAAGTGCACGTTAAAGGCATAAAGGGACATGATTTAAAAAAAGTGTAAATGCATTGAAAACCAATTAATCCGTTCCGGAGGTCAAAAAGAAGTTAAAAAAAAGTCTTATCTGTTCAAAACTCCTTATTAAAAAAAAAATCATAAATGCACTGACAACCAATTAATCCGTTCGTATTGCAAAAAAAATTTGTAAACCGAAGCATTATTTTCAATGGATTTTCATTCGTAAACCGAAAATTACGTTAACCGAGGCGTTCGTAAACTGAGGTATGCATGTATAGTGTACATGTGAAGGAGAGCTGATAGTTTTGTTGACGGTAAACAACCTGATTCAATGGTTCTTCACTTTCAGCAGTGTAAAAATGCAGTCACCCTTTATCTCTTGAACAGGTATGTTTGACAAGACCTGGAAATAAATGATGCTGAACTTAAACAGTTCTGCATGAATTAGCAGGACCAAAGATCCACTAGAGTTAAGGCCGGACTGGAATTGAATTGAATTGTCTTGAATTGTCTCTTCTACCTGGTTAGCTGTAATATTACACTAAGGTCAGAAGTCATAGCTACACAAAGCACACCAAGTTTGGGAGTAGAGAGTCTAAAAGGGCCAGTCATTCTATATCAGGAAATAGGAACACATTCAGTCAGTCATTTTTAGAGTGGTGTCTAAGACATGCAATATGAAGGTCACATGACTAATTTTTCCGAAATATTCCATAAGATAATAAAAGAGTCAATTCATCACAGTAAAATATTGAATGCAAATTAAATACCTCACATTCGTTAAAGTAGTGAGAAAAATACTGTAAAAAAAATTAGATAAATCATTAGTCAATTCACTAAAAAACACACACATTCCTTATTTATCACCTGGTATTTGCTGGACGTATTTTATAAACGTACAAAATAATAATCAGAGGAACTCTGCACTGTCCAGGAAGAGAAAAGTATAAAATGTTCTCTGTGAATGAAAGCACACTAGAATGTTTTAATAGTTTCACAATATGCTGTGTGCCTTCTGGTGCAGTGTTAGCTTGCAAAAAATAAAAAGCCAAAAATAACTCAAAATTTAAGCTCTAAAATATCGTAAAATATAAATATTTAACCATTTCGGTAAATAACGCATTACTTTTAGTGAGGTGGTCAAGGGGTGTTCAAGTCAAACCGGGACTTTTAGGTTGATATAAAAAAAGAACAAATTTCAAGGAGTGCATTTATTTTCAACATACTCCCCTGCTACATTTATACACTTATCCCAGCATTTAACTAATGCCTGGAAAGCTTTGGCATAGAAAGATTTGTCAGTATGCCTGAACCATCCTAGGACAGCCTGTTTCACTTCGTCATCATTGTGTTCACTGTTCCCACAGAAAGATTTGTCTCCTGTGCAGTTTCATGACAGGTTATGCATCAATTATCCAAGATCAAGTGTTCCATGTGCAGAATGTTCACAGGAATGTCTGCTGTCAACTGCAAATCATCACTGACGGACATACGGCCACCTTTGAAATGTTTACACCATTCCAAGTATCTCATCACTATACTTTGTTTGAAGTCTTCTGTAGATATCCACAGATTGTACACCTTTGTTCAAAAGAAACTTCAGCGCCACACGCTGTTCCATGAACGCACTAACACTGTTGTCTGCCATCATGATTAACTGTCTCTGGATTGGCCCGTGACATGTGCTCCACCTATCAGTAATAGGACACACTTGCCACTTACTACTGCATGTAGTACCGGCACACTAGCATCCCTTTTTATACCTGTAAAATTAAATGTCCCGGTTTTACTTTAACACCCCTTGACTTTAATGCATAGAAATTGAATTCTGAAAAATTAGTCATGTGACCTTCATATCGCATGCGGAAACCTTTAGTGAATTGACCCCAATGTATGCTATAAAGTAATATGAGAGCTGCTTGGCCTCCCTTAAAGAAATAATAAATCCAAAAGCCGGCATTTTCTATATTGAAGCTTACCAATTCTTAGATGTGGTGGCTGAATTCATTTTCTTTTTTAGGCTTTCTTTCTTTTCTTCACATGGTGATCTGGCCAGTAGGTCTGTTGTTTTTCAACAGAACAAGCTCTTCTGCAAATGTATCAGTTAAGCTTGTTAAGACAAACCATTTACCACTGACAGGGTTGCTTACAATGATCAGCTTTTATTTATTTCTGTAAATCAATTATCAGAAAAGGAAAAAAAAACTGTTTCCTGTAACTGTTTGTGCAACTTTAGTGTCAGGGACCCCAGGCTTTACCACATTCAGCGGGTCTGCGCATGCGCGGCATGCCGGGGCGCACTAGCGTGCGGGAACTAGGACCTGGGCGCCCGCGACGGCAATGGCGGTTGCGCATGCGCACTCACGATCGTGGATGCGCGCCTGGCACCACTGAGAGTGCAGGGCGCCCTATTTAAACAGGCTCTGACTGTGCTCAAATTGCCGTATGGTTTTTTTTCTGTAACCATTCTCCTGTCTAAATCTGTACGTTTAATCTCGTGTTACCGAACCTGGCCTGTGAAACCATTTATCCTCCTGCCTTCCGCTTGTACCGTCCTGCCTCCACCGTTACCGACCTGACCTGTCTGACTTCGCTCACTCCACCTCCTCACATCAGGATCTCACCTGCTACGTACCACCGGCAAGTGCTTCTACCACAGCGGGTTGCACCCAGGGGCCGCGACCTGGTTTCGGCCTGCTCCAAGTCCATCCCCACCATCAGGGGCTCTGGTGAACAAGCAGGTCGAGGCTTAGATTCCGAGCCCTGGGGAATCCTGGTCTGTGGAGCGCTAGAGGCTACCACCTGTCCGTCATGGCCGTATGGTTCTGTTAAGGACCGAGTCTGGAGGAGGACTCTTTCCTTGGGAAGAGATGTGTCAACACCTGGCGGCGCTCACTCAAGCCGTTAAAACACTAGAGGAAGGATATAAGCATTTGGAGGGACGTGTTCAGACCCTAGCCGCACCTGCTACCATAGCATCAGACCCGGTTAGTTCACCTCCTGCCAGGGGCCCCAAAGATCCTTCCGCTGGAGCAGTGTTCACCATCCCCCGCCAGAACCTCGAGTGCTAACGCCCGAGCGTTTCAATGGGGATCGAGGGAAGTTCAGGGCCTTCCAGAACTCCTGACAGCTATATTTTGATCTACAACCCCGGACTTTTTCGTCTGAATCTGTGAAGGTAGGGTTCATTATATCCTTGTTGCAGGGTGAACCCCAGGGATGAGCTCACCGTCTGATGGAAACTCGCCACCCACACCTGAATTCTGTTACTACCTTTTTCAAAGCAATGGCGCAACTTTATGATGAGGCAGCCCTCTATACCTTGCAGCAGGGACACCAGGCAGCGGAGGACTATGCAGCCGAATTTAGGCGTTGGAGCGGAGACACTCAGTGGAATGACGCAGCCTTGCGTCATCAATTTCGATTAGGGTTGTCTGACCCACTTAAAGATGAGTTGGCAAGGGTAGGAGTACCTGAATCCTTGGAAGACCTGATAAACCGGGCCATCCAGATTGACCGTAGGTTGCGGGAACGGAGACAGGAGAGGTCCAGCCAGGGGCCAAGATCCACTTGGATGCTGCCAAGGGTACCAGTCCTGCCAAGGGCCACAGTCGGCAATCGGAATCCGGAACCATCAGATGGGACTGAGCCCATGCAACTCGGTCTGATGCGGCCTTCCCTTTCTACAAAAGAACGCCAGAGACGTCGGTTGAACAACCTGTGCCTCTACTGCGGAGCAGCAGGTCACATGGTGCACTCCTGTCCAGAGAAGCTCTGTAAGTGCTCTTCCTTTATTTCTGCTATGTCTCCTGCCTGCACAGGTAACCCCACTCACTTAGCTGTACCTGTTTCTTTTCAGCTCCTCGGAAGAATCGTACAAGTGACAGCTATTATTGACTCCGGGGCGTGTAGTTGTTTCATTGACCTTAGCTTTGCAGCCCAGCAGCAGATTCCATTACTCACCAAGGAGCATGACCTGAACATTTTCTTGGCCGATGGGTCTTGAATAAAATCGGGGACGGTAGATCAGGAGACCCCTCCTATACACACCACAGTGGCAGGTCATCATCAAGAACTTCTCTGTTTAGATGCCATTGCGTCTCCTCTATTCCCAGTTATTTTATCCCAGCTCATTACCCCCAAATTAACTGGAAAGCCGGGTCAATCCAGTTTCACTCACCTTATTGTCAGGAGCATTGCTTGCCCAGGTTACCACTAGATACACCAACCTTGTTATGTGTGAATACCGATACAGAATTAGCCCAAATTGTGCCTTCTGCTTATCATCAGTTTCTTGACGTTTTTAGCCCACGGGGAGCAGATATTCTTTCCCCGCATCAGGCTTACGACTGCCCCATTGACCTTCTCCCGGGATCTGAGATACCCTTTGGCCGAATCTTTCCCCTGTCAGAACGAGAGTTGGAGGCATTGAAAGAATATATTGATGAAAGCCTTCGGAAGGGCTTTATTCGCCCTTCCACATCACCGGCCGGGGCAGGAATCTTTTTTGTTGAAAAAAAGGACCAGTCCCTGAGGCCATGTGTCGATTATAGGGACTTAAATAAGATCACAGTCAAGAATCGCTACCCCTTTCCCTTAGTCCCTGAGTTATTCCAAAGATTAAAGACAGCTTCTATTTTTACGAAACTCGATCTCAGGGGTGCTTATAATCTGGTCCGTATACGCGAAGGGGATGAGTGGAAAACCGTTTTTCACACTCGGTTTGGGCACTTGGTTATGCCATTTGGGTTATGTAATGCACCGGCCACTTTTCAGCATTTCGCGAATGATATTTTTAGAGACTTTTTGGACGTTTTTGTGATTGTATATCTAGATGATATTCTGATCTTTTCCTCGTCTCTGGAGGCGCATCGAGGGCATGTCAGGAGCATGCAGGAGCGACTTCGCCAGCACGGGCTCTATGCCAAAGCTGAAAAGTGCAGTTTCGAGCAGCGCAGTATCTCGTTTTTGGGTCTAATCATTTCCACCACTGGGATTGCTATGGATCCCATGAAAATCACTGCAATTCTAGAATGGCCAGCCCCCACGGATAAGAAGGGGGTTCAGAGATTTATCGGTTTTGCCAATTTGCTATAGGAAGTTTATAAAAAATTTCTCAGGCTTGGTATCCCCCATCACCCAACTCACAAGGATGGGGGTACGTTTTCAGTGGACTCCAGCAGCACAGGCCGCCTTTGAGGCTCTGAAGAAACTGTTCATGGCAGCCCCCATCTTAAGCCACCCTGATGCATCATTACCATATATATTAGAGGTGGACACATCAGAAGTTGCTGTAGGAGAAGTATTGTCGCAAAGGGTAGGTGCAAAGGAACTTATGCACCCGGTAGCTTTCTTTTCTAGGAAGCTCTCCCCTTCGGAAAGGAATTATGACATTGGAGATCGGGAATTGTTAGCAATTAAGACAGCATTAGAAGAGTGGCGGTATCTATTGGAGTGAGCCCTACACCGCATTTTGGTCTACACAGACCATAAAAATTTTGAGTATCTGAAGACAGCTAAATGCCTCAAACCACGTCAGGCCAGATGGGCATTATTCTTTTCTAGGTTCAACCTACATATAACCTATCGACCTGGGTCTAGAAACACGAAACCGGATGCTCTCTCCAGGATGTTTGAAGACCCTAAAGAAACACCCAAACCGGATACCATCTTGCCGGCAGGTAGTTTCTTACTGCTTCAGTCTGAGCTTTTGTCCAAACTACAGGCTGCGTCCACCAGGATTCCTGACCTACCCGGAATTTCAATACAGAGCAGGGAAGGTCTCTTGTGGAGGGGGGAACAGATTCTGGTACCCAAGGAAGCTCAGACCCTGGTTTTGGGCTATTGCCATGCTCATCCATTGGCGGGTCACTTTGGAATACACAAGACCCTAGAATTGGCACGACGCACGTTTTGGTGGCCAAGTATGGCCAAAGATTGTGAGACGTACGTTAGAACTTGCACTATTTGCAATCGGAATAAGCCCACCAGAGACAAGGCTTGGGGCCTGCTGCGACCCTTGCCAATACCTGACCGACCCTGGAGCATGATCTCCATAGATTTTATCGTGGAACTGCCACCATCGCAGGATCACACCATGATTTTTGTAGTAGTGGACTGTCTCTCTAAAATGGCCCACTTCCTTCCACTAGAAAAGACACCATCTGCTTCCGAAACGGCACAGGTTTTCATCAAGGAGATAGTGAGACTTCTCGGAGTACCAAAGAATATTGTTTCGGATCGGGGAGTTCAGTTCACGCCCACATTTTGGAAGGCTTTATGCGAGGGTTTGGAAATCAAGCTGTCTTTCTCTTCAGCGTATCACCTGCAAACAAACGGACAGACTGAGCGGACCAATCAAACGCTTGAACAATATCTTAGATGTTGCACTTCATTTCTGCAAGATGACTGGCTGACACTTCTGCCGATGGCAGAGTTTGCTTATAATAATGCGAACCATTCTGCCACCAATCAATCCCCGTTCTTCACCAACTATGGGTTCCACCCCACTTTCCTGCCAGATCTGGTCCCAGAGAACTCAGTCCTGGCGGCCCAAGAGACCCTAAATTTCTTCACAACCAATAATAAATTATTACAGGAAACAATGGCTAGAGCCCAGGATGATAGCAAAAAATTTTTTGACAAAAGAAGAAGAGGGGAATTGGTCATGCACCAATCAGGTTTGGTTGGCAATGACCAATCTGAAACTGGCATGCCCGTCAAGGAAATTGGCATCCAAATTCGTGGGCCCTTTCCGAGTAGAACGTAAGATCAATGAAGTTGCATACAAGCTGGCACTTCCCGAATCTTTTAAAATACATCCTGTTTTTCATGTGTCTCTGTTGAAACCTGCAGTACCAGATCCTTTTTCAGTTCGTAGATCTAGACCCCCAGAGACTATAGACATTGATGGAGAAGAAGAATTCGAGGTAGAAGCGATTATTGACTGCAGGAGAAGGGGTGGTCAAACGCAATACCTCATCAAGTGGAAAGGCTATGGGCCAGAAGAGAATTCGTGGGAACCTGCTCAAAATGTCCATGCTCCTAGATAGATTGATTCAGGAATTCCTTCGCAACCAGCCTCGAAGGAAAAATCAGTTGGGCATCCGGAGGCTGCCCATAAGGGGTGGGCAATGTCAGGGACCCCAGGCTTTACGCGGGTCTGCGCATGCGCGGTATGCTGGGGTGCACTAGCGTGCGGGCACCAAGACCTGGGCACCTGCGACGGCAACAGCAGTTGCGCATGTGCACTTGTGGACGCGCACCTGGCACCAATGAGAGCGCAGGGCGCCCTATTTAAACAGGCTCTGACTGTGCTCAAATTGCCTCAAATGGTCTTTTCCTGTATCCTGTGTTCCTGAGAGATTGCCTTGTTGCCGACCCTGCCTGACCCTGATTCGTTGACTATCTCCTGCTCTGATCCCTGGCTTGTCTGACCATTCTCCTGTCTAATCCTGTACGTTTGATCTCCTGTTACCGAACCTGGCCTGTGACCCGTTTATGCTTCTGCCTGCCACTTGTACCGTCCTGCCTCCACCGATACTGACCTGGCCTGTCTGACTTCGCTCACTCCGCCTCCTCACATCACGATCTCACCTGCTACGTACCACCGGCAAGTGGTTCTACCACAGCTGGTTGCACCCAGGGGCTGCGACCTGGTTTCGGCATGCTCCAAGTCCATCCCCACCATCAGGGGCTCTGGTGAACAAGCAGGTCGAGGCTTAGATTCCACGCCCTGGGGAATCCTGGTCTGTGGAGCGCTAGAGGCTACCACCGGTCGGTCCTTAACATTTAGTGTGAGCTGGAGTTTGGCTTCAGAGTGTTAGTGTAGCTAAATATGCTAGTATATCTAACACTCCCCTCCCCCCAAATTAACAATTAATTGTTACTGGCCAGATTAACAGGTGAAAGCGGTAAAAGGAAAAGAAAACGAATGCAGCCACCAAATCTAAGGAGTGGTAAGCTGCAACAGATTACATTTTTGGTTTGGGGTTTAATACCACTTATTTATGCCTATCTTATTTTGTAAAAAAAAAAAAAACATCGATAGCTACATTACTACAGCAGATCAGCTATGATGGCAAGACATACACTTCTACTCAGCTTAGGAGTTTCACATAAATGTGGACACTAAACATTCTATGTTAAAGCACCAAACTGACACATAAACAAGAATCCAGTGGAAATTTTTGAGCACTGTTGGTGAAGAAAATGATCTGCATAGAGGGACGTTCTGCTGCTCTGAAGCTGGGGACTGCTCAGAAGATACACCATGCTCTCCTTGATGCGAATTATTCTTCATCATGCAGCATCGCCCATTATAAACAGAAGGAAATAGTTGCCTTTATCAACATATAAACAATGCAGCAACAGAAGGCATTTCTGTATCATGGGGCTGCAAATGCACAAACGGTATGTTATGTTACACCCAGAGGAAAGTACGAGGCAGAGAGGACAGAAGATTGCAAGTTGGCCATCTGTGCCTCCAGTGTTACAGATTGCCTTCCATGGCTTATACAACACTTCTGTCTAGTTCATCCTGGTGGTTTCAAAATGCCATCTTACATCATCACACATGGCATTGTGAAAAATACAAATGAAAGCATGTCTAATGTCAGGAGTATATTATAAATATATCTCAGAAAAGGACATGATACCTGTGCACATTATCCATGTTAAACAATGTATTCCATTTACAATTCTTTTTTTCTTGTTCCCATGTTAAAACAAGAACAAAAATAAGATAGTTATTTGATTAGTGACAGAATACATGTATCTTACAGTGATCTGAAATACCCCAAAAAAAACAAAAGTACTGAAAAAATATTATTGTTATATAGGTAGAATTTGATATCCTCAAAAATCATTACCCACAATGTTATAATGAGGAGAATCGCTAACAGTTTAAACTGGTTTTGTGCATGTCATTTTGTCAGTATTAGAGTGTGTTTTTTCCCAATAGGATCTCTGCCTGTGACTAACTAAAACCATTTCCTACTTATACTGCAACTGGCAATGGTATAAAGCAGGGGTCTCCAAACTGCAGTCCAGGGGCCAGATGTGGCCTTTTGGTTGTCTTTAATCGGCCTTTGAGGAACTTTTCATCCCACTAATATGAAATACTATTCTGCCCACTGACAGCAACAAAGGGGCATAATTCCTGCCACTGACATCAACAATGAGGCACTTTTCCTCCCCTGATACAGAATATGGGGGCACTATTCTTCTCCCTAATACCAAAGATGGGGCACTGCTTGTGCAACTTTAGTGTGAGCTGGAGTTTGGTTTCAGTGTGTTAGTGTATCTAAATGTGCTAGTCCATCTAACCCCTGATACAGAATATTGGGCACTATTCCTCTCCTTTAAATCATAGATGGAGCACTGCTTGTGCAACTTTAGTGTGAGCTAGAGTTTGACTTCAGTGAGGTAGTGCATCTAAATCTGCTAGTCCATCTAACACTCCCCTCCCCCCAAATTTACAATGCTGGTATCTGCTGTGCCCCTGTGCGTCTTCATTCAGAGTGAGGGAATGCTAACAGGAGGTGTGTTATTGGCCAGATCACCAGGTGAAAGAAGAGGTAAAAAGAAAAGAAAACAAATGCAGTCACTGTTTGGTCCCACTGATACCAGCAAAAAATTCAAATCCCGTTGGCCACAGTCCGGCCCTCCTTCAGTCTGAAGGACAGTAAACTGGCCCTTTGTTTAGAAAGTTTGGTGACCCCTGGTATAAAGTAAACAAAAGAAAGGGGGGTAATAATGGTCTTTGATAGGCCAAAAAGATCAGTTCAGCTTGCGACAAAGCATAACTAATTGGCCAGTGTTACAGCTGTGTCAAAACCAAAACCCACTACTGGAAAGAATCCAAGGGTAGAGGACATAATGGTTCACAGCTTTATCCTTCTACAGGATATTCATATGACTGTGTGTAACACAAGTTGGGCCCACAGTGGCAGTCCTTTCTTGTATCAC
The DNA here is from genome assembly GCF_062004578.1 of Staurois parvus. Classification (NCBI taxonomy): domain Eukaryota; kingdom Metazoa; phylum Chordata; class Amphibia; order Anura; family Ranidae; genus Staurois; species Staurois parvus. Next base: position 3,454,509 of record NW_028318776.1, read on the forward strand.
AAACTAGTGAACAAGTGTTTGGCAGTTCTATGAAGCAGATCATCACAATGAGGAATTAATATTGTTATATGGGATTTATTTAGCACCAACAGTTTGTGAAACGCTTTACAAAATAAAAGGAGATAGTAGAGTTACAATACAATGCAAGACAAGCGGATGAACTCTTTCTAGTAAAATTGCATTTTAATTGATGTCCTGTGAACAACTTTTAGAATAAAATGTTTATTTTCTTAACCTGCTATAACATTTTGTTTGCAGATGGCTACACAACAGATGACATCGAGTTCTACTGGAACGGAGGAGATAAAGCAATCACAGGAGTAGAGAAGATCGAGCTGCCTCAGTTCTCCATTATTGATTACAAAATGGTCTCAAAGAAAGTAGTGTTTTCCACTGGTAAGGATTCAGTAAAACTGGTCTAGGAATAAATATTAATAAGGCTTGTTTTTTATTACATGTTTTCTTTGATTTCCAGGTTCTTATCCTAGGCTTTCATTGAGCTTCAGACTTAAAAGAAATATTGGATACTTCATCTTACAAACCTACATGCCTTCCACACTCATTACTATTCTGTCCTGGGTGTCTTTCTGGATCAACTATGATGCATCTGCTGCAAGAGTAGCACTAGGTAAGGTTTCTTCAGTTTACAGCAAACAATATAATACATAACATGTACATATTTGTAATATAGTTTATTATTTTGCATGGAAAGCGACACAGTAGAGCCTTCTTATAGCTATTTTCATACCATTACCTCAATTATAAACCCACAAAATAGAGGGTTTATAACTCATTTAGGGTAATGGGACTATGGCCAGGCTATGGACATTCAAATATTTGCATGTGCTTAGCAAGCAGTAAATAAAGCTTAAAACAATCCAAAATTATCTTTTTGGTTGCACTGCTTCTATTGTAAACTTGATGATGAATTGCTCCACAATTTACTACAAAGGCCTGTAGGGGATTATTTTAAAGGCTAACTCTACTTTCATTTGAAAAAAATCATCTAGCCTTTAAAATTGCTACACAAGTCATATTGTAATTTAATGTTATTAAAAATTACCTTTCCTTTTCAATCTGCAGCACTGTAATTATCTGTAATTATCTGTAAAATATAATGCAGTATAGCAAACTGGGGGTGTTCCGTACACCATCAGTGTACGGAACACCCCCCCACACAGAAATGTAATTTCTTGCTTGTGTGATAGGCTCACTGATATTCTCAGAAGTCTGTGCTCAGATACAAATGAGATTTTAGGCATCCTCTGCCATGAAGATTTAATTTTTTGATAATATACTCCCAAAGGGTTAATTACTTCTAAAGTGATGCAGACAGTGCAACTTTCCTTATTAGAACACTGCAAGTGCAGCAGCTCATTAATAATGAAAAAGTCACTCCCAGAGTCACTCGGCACATTGACATGTACATTGATCACCCAGAGAGGATTGTTTTTTTCCCCAATAAAAGTGGACTTACTCTTTGAGGCTTATTTACTTTTTAATCCAAAGGAAAAGATCAGCTTCACTCTGAAGAAATTTAAAACACTAGTATTTTTATTTTGATGGGTTTTACCCACAATTCTTCACTTAAAGTTTTGCTAAACCCAAGACCCTGCATTCACTATATTTGGTCTCCCACAGTACACACATCATGGAAATACAAGCTGGACACTGGTTGAACCTTATAGGAAGAGTTTTCATTCTCCTCTCACTGCCCTATTAGATTGCATAACCCCTGACCCTCTCTCTGGAGAGTGCTGATTGGCCCTGTGCTGATCTCATGCACCCTCCCCAGAAAAAGAAAAAACTCTCTAGCAGTGCACACCAAACTGAGCATGTGCAGAGTGTCCTCGAGGCTGTGTTCTATGAAGAGATGAAATGGGGAATGTGGAAGAAGGAGGGATTAGAGAAGACAGTATCAAACTTTCTTTTTTACACAATACAGAGGATTAACCCCTTAGGTTTCACAGTGAGTATAACAAGCATGCTTCGCTGCATATATAGATTTTACTGTTGTGGGTTTAGTGACACTTTAAAGTAGAACTTTAGGCCAAACCTTTTTTTTTTTTTCATTTTAGATAAAGTAAGGGAGTGTTATAACCCCAGTCATATTTTTTTTATTTATTTTTTATTTTTTTTACCCTCTGTGTCCCATTATGGAGATTTCCCTTCACTTCCTGTCTTATAGCCAAACAGGAAGTGAGAGGAATTCCCTGCAAATTAAGGGAATTCCTTGGGGACTCCCAGGTCACCAGAATTAGTGTCCCCCTTGGAAGGTTTCCTCTCTATTACTTTTCTGAGGACAACCCAGAATTTTAGATTTTCTTTTACTTTCACTTTCAATGATAATGGTAAACAGGACAAAGAGAGGGTGATTATCCCTAAAGGGGGCACAGACAACAATAAAAACTGACAAACATTCTAATTCCTATGCACTCTATCCAAAACTAAAAGAAACGTTTTGCCTTTAGTTATACTTTCATCATAAAGGTTATTTACTAATTGTTAGGAATATGTTAATATTTGAATGCCCATAGTCTGGCCATGGTCCTGCTTTATGCCCATCTCCCCATAATACATCTGATTATTCTTTTCCATTGAAAGGGATTTATTGGGTGTGCATTGGGTTACTATAAAGTTAATCAGTCCATTTGAATTGTGTGTATGTGTGTGTGTGTGTGTGTGTGTGTATGTGTGTGTGTGTGTGTATATATATATATATATATATATATATATATATATGTGTGTGTGTGTGTGTGTGTGTGTTTTGCCTTGAAAAAGTTTTCATACCTCTTGAAATATGGAGGATTGAACTTCTCTTCTAAAAACTATTAGGTACCACTCATCCTATCCACTCTTATTAAATTTAGTGCTGCCAGTCAGGGGAGGAGTGAATGAGGCTAGAAAACATGAGCTTGTTCAAAATACTGTGCTAAATGTACTCCTTTAATGACCTAGAGCATTTGTATGGTCAAAAATCTCCTCAGTGAATCTTAGTAGTTAGTACCATACAGCAGGGGTACCAAAATATATACTTGCTAATAAGACATTTTTTCAGGCTTTGATTTTACATACCAAAATTTTGTAACATGTCTAGCCCTTTATCAAGCTAGGAGCAAACTTCACACTACAACATAAATACTGAACATTTATATATCCTCCCACCAAAACTCACAATAAAGGGAGACGTTCAATCCTATTTACTTATATTTGGCCCTAGGAGCTTTTGGTGTTCTTAGTGTATTGCTTCAACAAACATCTACAAATATAACCACAGGGAACAGTAGCAGGCCTCAAGCAAATTACATTGTGATGCCATGAACCACAGTGTTGTTTTTCCCTAGGTGAATATACCTCTTATTGGGAAAAGATAAATAACCCTAGGATAATTAAAAAGATTTTATTATCTCCAGGAAAAATATTCAAAGTCAGATGCAAGTTTAGGAGTCCAGGTATTTATTCACAAAAAGGTTATTGGTCTTCTAAAATTATATTGAGGTTGTATTGCAATTACAGTGTAGGTGTAAATAGCATTAAAACCTATCTTCAAAAGGTTACTCGAGCTTCATTGAAAATATGTTGCCCTTTATACACATAGCCTACAGTGTAGAAATGTTGGTGTGCACCTGTCAAGAAGAGATCATTGAGTCATGCATAACGTCTTCTTATAGGAATCACCACTGTGCTGACAATGACTACCATCAGTACCCATCTGCGAGAAACCCTACCAAAGATCCCTTATGTCAAGGCTATAGACATCTACCTAATGGGATGCTTTGTATTTGTGTTCTTGGCATTGCTGGAATATGCTTTTGTGAACTACATCTTCTTTGGAAAAGGTCCTCAGCTACAGAAGAAAGCAGCAGAAAAAGCAGAGAAAGCAAATAACGAAAAGAATAAACTCCAGGTAACGGGGAAATAAACAATGCTGTTAAAAAAGAAAATTCACAGTGTTTTTATAAAGAGGAACATCCTCATGGAAATGCATATATCTCATCACATTATCTGTTTGAGATTACACGCAGTTGGGTATTACTGTATATAGGTGTTCTATTTTCCATACTGGATAGTCAGCATCTGAAATGATAAAATCCGTCAAGAGGTTTGGAAGTCTGCTTGATTTAGGGAAATTCTAGTTTTTATTGAGCAGGTAATTGCCTAAAATATGAGATTTAAATTGGAACTAGAATAACACCATGTTATTTGATAGAGTAAGAATGAGTGAAATGTATTTGCCCAGTGCAGAATCCGCTTGCATACTTTGGCTACCCCCCCATTCCTGTGGACAAAAATAAAGTTATTAAATCGCAACTCACCCTCTCCAGGCTCTAGAGCTGCCCTTTTGGGTCCTGCTACCAAGACATCCCGACTCGTGATGTAACCAGATATAAGGCATGTTATCTTGGGAATTTTAAAAAAGTATTACTAATTACTTTGTTCAGTGAGTTGGAGTAAGTGGGCATGAGTGAACAGGTAAGGGGCTCTAACTGGATTTCTATTTTAAAACTAGATGATGAAGAGCTTCATTGGTTAGAGAGCTTCCATTTACCTAAAGCACTATGCACAGTGAATGGACATCGGAAGAAGCATAACTTTTCCAAAAGCATAATTTAGCCATATAATTCTATTAACAATGTAATCTGAAAACTAATTTTTGGTGTCACAGAGTCCATCAGCATCTTTTCACAATCTGCCCATCCACCACGTGAACAATAAGTTGGCAAACATTTTTTTTAAACACTCACATGTAGTCATACCTACAATCCTGTCTGGTAAGTCGTATTTCAGTTGTAACTGTTGACATAAAAGAAATAGGCCATCCTCCTTAAACACACATAAATTTTTTATGTTTTTGGAATCCTTTTCTAAGAGTTTCATGTCTTGTGTCACAAATCAGCAATTCTGTTTTCAAGTAGAAATATTGCTTTGCACAAACTGACACCAGCAGCTCCAGCTGTCCTCTATGCGTTTAGCCTTTGCTTTTAGCCTTCAACTACTTTTCCAACAATCTCTATTATATGTCTGCTGACTATTTTAGAATCAAGATAGTGTTTATTAGACAAAATTTTGCCTTAACATATTATGAAAAATCCTCCCTCCTAGCAAAATAACAGCCCAGCGGGATATATCACATTCTTTTTCTCTGGATCTGAGTACTACATTGTAACTATTCTCCTTTCTAAAGTATAATTGGTAGAACCATGAAAAGTCTGAATATAATATAAAAAAAGTATTAAAACTCTCAGTTCCCAAATCCCTTTATCAAAATGAAAGAGTAAGATAATGAAATCATCCATTCTCAATGTTTTGAGCTGTACTGTTGTACTCTTCAGGCAACTGCAAGGCTGCAAATCTCATACAATCATTTTATATGTGCTCAACACTTGATGAGATTGTTGAATGCTGACTATCCTGTCAGTAAGATCCATAACATAATGTCTGTAAAAATAGTTCTCTCAAATGAGAACATGGATTAAAGTTCATATAAGACTACAGTGAACTACTATGTGAAAGTATAGAAATACATTGGGGTTAATTTACTAAAGCTGGATAGTGCACAATCTGGTGCAGCTCTGCCTAGAAATCAATCAGCTTTCAGTTTTGTTTTTTTTTGTCAAAGCTTAATTGAACAAGCTGATTGGCTATCACCCACAGCTGAACCAGATTTTGCACTCTACAGTTTAAGTAAATCAACCCCAGTGCGGGTATAAAAAGCCTTCACTAATCTTCACTTGACAGTTGCTACAAGTCTTCCCATTTACAGAAAGAGGGCTTAGCTTTGGATGTAAGTCCCATCTAAACATGGAAGTATGCATGTCTACCATTATTCCAGCAGGCACTCTGCACTGCCATTAATATCAGGAATGGATGAATAAAGTGTAGCAACTGTCAATATTATTCATTCCATGGAGATTAAATAGAATGTATTAAAGTAATAATAAACCCTTACATAAGCCCAATGAAGTAACTTTCCTCAGACCATACACAGTTATTATGAAAATACTTCTATATAAACTGTACTTGTTTATCTGCAGCCCTCTCTCCTCCAAAACATTCCAAAGTACACAGATCAGATTGTATTTCTTAGCTTTCCAGGAAGAAAGGGGGCTGAGATCTGATGTTACACACTGCAAAGAACACAGCACAGAGCTAAGTGTAATATGGTACTTGAGTGCTCTGTGGTAGTGGGGGGAAGGGGCCATCACCGTGGGTTTCCTGACGCTTGAAAAACTGTGAAACTGACTCATGAAAATAGGAGAGGAAGGATTAGCTATCAGGATCCACATTACACACTGTATGAGGATGCTGTATGTTTTGTTAAAGTGGAACTATATTCACCTCCACTCCAATGCTGCATTGTCCCAAAGATCTCTTAATGGGCTTCTGACTTTAAGGATCATTAATATGACCCTTACTTTATAATCTATTTTTAAATTATATAGCAGTTGAGATTAAAAATATTATTTCTGTGTTTCCAGATGACACCAAGCCATGTAGTGGAATAATGTCTTTACAGGATGTCTTCAACTTACAAGCACACCTTAATGCACTGTTTAATTTGGCAACTATGCGGTTTAATGTTGATAAAAGTTATGCACTTGGGAGCTAAAAACATGCATGCATCATACATTCTAGGTGGAATACAACTGAGGAAGTCAATGATTGAGAAGGATCTGGGTGTTCCGGTATTTCATAGACTTAACCAACGCAATATCGGGCACTTTTACCCCCTTCCTGCCCAAGCCAATTTTCAAGTTTCAGCTCTCTCACACTTTGAATGACAATTGTGCAGTCATGCAACACTGTACCCAAACTTTGTTCACACAAATAGAGCTTTCTTTTGTGGTATTTAATCACCACTTGGGTTTTTATTTTTTGCTAAATTAACAAAAAAAGACCAAAGATTTGAAAAAAAAAAGTTTTTCTTTGTTTCTGTTATAAAAGTTTGCAAATAAATAATTGTTATTTATAAATTTAGGCCAAGATGTATTCTGCTACATTTCTTTGGTGAAAATAACCCAAATCAGTATTTATTATTTTGTCTGTAGGAAAGTTATAGAGTTCATAAACTATGGGATATATCTGAAAATTGATCAATCCTGCAATACTGACAGCCAATCTAATTTCTTGAGGCCCAAAAATGTCAGAACAGTACAGATATCCCCCAAATTACCCCTTTCTGCAAAGTAGACAGTCCAACGTATTTCATAAGAGGCATGGCGAGTTTTTTTGAAGTTGTAATTTTTTTGTCATAATTTTTTGGAAAATTAATAAATTAAAAAACTGTCACCAGTGCAGTACAACGTCATCATATAACTGGCATGGCCATGATTAGGGACATTGACTGGTGACAGTACAAAAAAAATGATAATTTATTTTTCAATTTTATTTTATTTTTGTATTTTTTATTACATTTTTCTCTTTTTTTAAGATTTGTTTTTAATATTACACTATGACCAAAGTAGTATAATGTTACCATAGTAACATTGTACTACTTTGGGGAAGTGATCAGTATTTATTTTTTTTTTACACAATTTGATTGCTTATAACAAATAATTTATTTGCTATAAGCAAGCATTTAACTAAATGAAATTGATTCATTCAGGTTTTTTTTGTTGTGATTAGCTGTGACTGGCCACGGCTAATCACATGACACAGATGGGCTGTGATTGGCCCAGCCTGTGAATGTGATCACTGTGGCCATTCACAGCTAGGCACACTTGTATAAAATGGATGGTATGAAAGGAAGCCATCCATTGTTTACAACTGTCATGTGACCTGCTGTGGTTGGTCACAGCAGGTCACATAGTGCTGGCAAAGGGGCCAATACACAGATTTGTCTTCGGCTGTGTCTTCGGTACACAGCCAGTGACAGATCTTGCCACATGCGTGATCCGGGAGGGAAGTCACGTGATGCCCTCCCTGGATTGACGAGAATCCTGTCCGGCCATCATTTTACTATAGGTAGTAAATAATGCCATGTAATGTCATAGGAAGTGGTTAATAATGCCATGTAATGTCAAACGTCAGATTCTAACGCAAGCAAAATACTTTATTGTATTGAAAGAGATATAGACTCCAGAGAAAGAGACATAATTTTGACTCCCGTACAAATCATTAGTACAACCTCATCTGGAATACGCAGTTCAATTTTGGGTACCAGTTCACTGAAAGGATATTGGTGAACTTAAAGTGCAGAGAAGGGCAGCAAGACTAATAAGAGGTATGGAGGAGCTCAGCTATGAGGAAAGATTAGCTGAATGAATGTATTCTCTGTTGAGAAGAGATTCTTAAGAGGGGATATGATCACCAAAGACAAGGGGATACTCTTTATATCTGGATGAAAAGAGATATAACCTCCATATACAGAAAGGCTTCCTCACAGCAAGAGCATTAAAAATGTGGAATACATTCCCTGAGGAACTAGTTATGGACAGTTCAGTTGATCACTGTGACGGACCGCAGGGTACCCCACCTGGGTGCTTCCATCAGAGAACTGCTTCCTCACTGTTAGGACACAGGACCAAGGTATTATAGATGGGCATTGCACCCAAGAACTAGACACCACTTACTGAGGTGCCACAAGGAACTCTCTTTACTGTCAACTCACACAGAATTTATACCACATAGAATCAGGTAAGAGCTTGATCAAATGATCCTAAACAATGCAAACTGTAAACAGTAATATCATCAGTACATCTAATGAACAGCTAACATCTAACAGTGATCGAATCAAACAGTAGTCTAATTAACAGCTAGCAGCTAACAGTGATCTAATTAACAGTAAAAGATAATCAACAGCCAGGCACTCAGGCCAGTCAAGAGCCCACCCCAGACAGACCGGCAACAAGCCCACACCCCTGGGTATACAAAGTATGCAGTCTTAATAACTATGTAACTTTTTAAAATAACATTTTAAATCATCTGTAGTTGTATTCAAAGAGTAGGAAGTGTTCTGTTAATAGATGGGACATTCAACAATTTATTACAGTAATATTTTCTGTTTAGATCCATCTGAAAAACTATTATAGTGTATATATAGACGTCATAAAAGACATGTAGCTATGGTTAGTATCTTAATGCCTTAGTCTTGTCTTCTCTGGTTGCCAGCACCATCCTGGAGTGACATGTGATATACTCAGGGCCAGTGCTAGAATATTTTATGCCCTAGGCAAGACCAGAGACTTGCACTTCCCCAAAAATTTAATGTCACCTATAATTCTACTTCACCCCTCCTAGCACACATCCTCTTTCCCCTCAATTTTTCCTCTCTAGCATAAATCATCCTCTCCCTCAAATCTGCCTCCTAGCATAAATCCCCCCAATCGCACCTCCTAGCACAACCCCCTCCAAATTACCCTTCCCAGCACCAATCCTTCCTCCCCACACAAAACCAAATCCCCCCTCCTAGCACACACCCCCAATTCCCCCTCCTAGCCCAAACCCCCCTAATCCTCTCTTCTAGCACAAACCCCCTTCCCCTCTTCTAGCACAAATTCCCCCAATCTCACCTCCTAACACAAATCCCCCTTAAATCCCTCCTCTAGCTAAACCCCCTCCAAATTACCCTTTCCAGCATAAAATCCTCCCATCTTACCCAAATCCTCCCACAGCCCATCCTTTTAAGGGATGGGCTTTGGCCATGGCATAGAGTGGGGAAACCAGCGGCCATGGCTGCGCCCCTAAGCAACAGTGCACCCTAGGCAGCTGCCTAGTTTGTCAGCCAGGTATATGTTGGTGCTACCACTTGGCAAATTATGCAGGGGTAGGAAGCAAGTCATTCTACAGTGGATAACTGCAGTGTGCATAAGGAGGCTCAGTGTCCTGTGACTGCAACCAAATGGCACGTGCAAGAGATTCCAGAACCAAAACACCAATTACACTTCAGGTTAGGGATCTTCTAGACAAAAGCCAGTTGATTTAGCCAGTCTGTATCAAGTAGGATGGCTAGTCTTGCCATAAATCCTGTGCTATGAGGACATGATTTCCTTTTCTACAGGTTGTTGCGATTGGAATGCCTTTTTATTTGATTTTTTTTTAATAAAGTTAGCACCATCTGGTCATTCGCTCATTTCCTATTGTAGATGTATGTTTATATTGAACCTAATGTTTTTTCATAATTTGGATAATAGCATCCTTTAAAAAGTTAAGCCTTTTTAAAGATGATGTACCTCAAGAAACCTTATTTTATCTGCTAGATCTGTTGCCCATATGTGCACAGATTCCTCCTGAAGACACTTTCTTATTTTGCAGGTTGATGCACATGGAAACATTTTGTTGACAACTCTGGAACTGAGAAATGAAGTCTCTGGTTCAGAAGTCCTAACCAGTACTATCGACCCAAGAGCTACCATGTTTTCATATGACAGTGCCAGCATCCAGTATCGGAAACCCATTGCCAACAGAGATATGTACAGCAGAAGCACATTGGATAGGCACATGGTTCACAAAAAAGGGCGACTGAGGAGGAGCGCCTCTCAGATTAAAATTAAAATTCCTGATTTGACTGATGTGAATGGCATAGACCGGTATTCAAGGATGATATTTCCTGTTGCTTTTATCTTCTTTAATATTGTGTATTGGCTTTATTATGTACACTAACTTATGCAGTTAGATCACTTTTTTTGAAGATGCTAGGTCTATTTTTCTGATCCTGAAGGGACTGCATTAGCAATAGTGCTGCAAATTCAAGGTAAGATATTCAGCCATTAAAATGATTTTAGTGTTTGCACACTGCATTTAATTTTCAAATTGTAGGTTCTTTAGAAAGAAAGAGTTTAGCTTTTATTAAAAAAAAGCTTCTTGTCTTCTTAATTGAAGACAAAACTTGCTCCAATACATTATGGTAAGAAAAAGCTTTATAAATATATCACATGTCATCTCTCATCATTAACCTCTCAGCTGCAAAAAAAATCCCAGCATCCTAGTACAGCAAAGAGGTTAATCCACCATTCTCTCACATTTTGTACTTTAAATAGATTCCTCTGTAAAGTCTTTTTTACACCTCCGGTCATTGTATTTTTACTACACACAGAATAACTTTTAAGGATATAATGAGGTTTACAGCTAAATATCAACACCTTTGGTCTTGTGAATCCTTGCCATATGGGTCATCACCATCATTACTGTCATGTAGAGCCATGTGGGAAATCTGAGATATAAGAATATGTACAAGTGGGGGAAAAAGATAACAGTTTTTTAAGACCATTCTATTATGTGTGACAAGAATAACTATGCTTTCAGAACATAAATGACCTGTATAGATACTGTGGGTGGAAGATAGGGCCTGAAGCCGTGAATGTGACAGGGCCCTTTCCACACTTGCAGACTTTACCATTAGCCCTAGGGGCTTCCTACTGCCATGATCCACCCCTGTGGTAGAGGGTGTATGAATGAGAAATAATCACCAATAAGATTCCTACCAAGTGGCTATACAACAGGATTATACATCCATGAGTAGAATGTTGACATGAACTGCAAAGAAGAAGGTCTACAAAAGAAAAGAAAATTGGTTTGATAATACTTTCCTTAAGGAAAATGGATTACATGGAAAATGGTCAAATCAAATTAATGCTTTAAGCATATATGCAAATTGTGCATCTAAGTCTTGTGTTATGTATAGCACTAGTTTACATGGTTACTCCAGATCAGCGATATAGCATTTTACATAATAGCTAATCTATTAAAGCAGGGGGAAATGTAATTGCATTTAATAGAGAGCCTGTGTCCCACAGAAAGCTTCCTTGTCTGCCAAACCCTTGCCCTTCCTATATATTGTACATGGTATTGTAATCCAACTATAGTACATTCAATAAGTACCTCTTCACAACAATTATACAGTCATGGCAAAGAGTGAAAAGCTACTCCTGAAAAAAATGTTGTTTCAGTTTTATGAGCAGCTGTGCCTAAGCTGACATTAATCTGACTTTTATTTTTAACTTAAATGGCTGCTATACAAAAATTGAAAGTTTTTTAGCTGTTATAATAACATTCATGGGTGAATATGTAAAATGTTAACAGGACAGATAGCAAGATGCAAGTAACATCTGAATTCCTGTACACCAATCTCAAAGTATGGTGCCGCCTTTTGGTAGCTGAGAGAACAAAAAAAACTTCTGAACAAAAAATATTACACAACATTTATACCGAAGGCATTTTTTTTGTTTTACTTATAGGGATCATTTTACTATTTGTTTTCTGCACTTCCCATACCAGCTAATCACCATCAACAAATCTGTGATATACTTAGTCTGAGTATCAGTATTGTTAAATGCGTTTTCGAAATGTATTTATGAAATGCTCCTCCATTTTAAATAGAGAACTTATTTGCATATTTGACAAAGAACATCAATACAACTAGGCAACATAAAATGTATTTATGAAATGCTCCTCCATTTTAAATAGAGAACTTATTTGCATATTTGCTCCTCCATTTTAAATAGAGAACTTATTTGCATATTTGACAAAGAACATCAATACAACTAGGCAACATAAAAAGGGTAAATGCAAATATTTTTCCCTTCCAATATGACCCTTTACCATATGACTAAACCAATGGTGGCACAACAACCATTAGTTCTTATCCTTGGAATTGTATATATACTTTGAATTATTGTTAACATTTTAATTAAATATACAATATACAAAAAAAGGTAAAATGTGTCAAATTTAAACAAGAAAGCAAAAACAAAGAATATGCCACTAAGCCAGAATATTAGCTACAATGGAGGACAAAGGATTACATTAAGTCACCATACAGTACAATTTGTCTACTCCTGATTGTATAGTGTGCAGGACTGCCATACATAGCTGGAAGGGTAAAATACCCAAACCTTAAAAGTTTGGTCTTGCTTAATAAGACAATGCAAAGAGCAATAACACTAACAATTTTAATTTATAATAGGAATACATTCTAATTTAATTTAGATTTTATATGTGTTACTGTAATTTGCACAGGATCATTGTGTTTTGTATCTCCTTACTAAAGGAAATATAGTGTATTTTCACTGAATTCCTATTTTTGGTTCTCATTACACTGACTTGATAAATACCACCATCCGAAAGTTGCACTGAGCCCAAGCCAGGACTTTTATGTTGCCTGATGGAAAACAAATTCATTTTACTACTCTGCTCCCTAATGCATTGAGAGATGGGAAAGAGAGGTAGTTAATGATTGTCATGCCTCAAGATACAGAAATATGGTTAGAGTTTCTCAATTTTTCAATGAGGATAATGCGAAGAGCTGTGACTAAGAGACAAAACACAGTTATGAGACCACAGGGGCATCAATGAAAACAGCAGATACGGTGCCACCTAAGGAACTGCTCAGCTCAACTCTCTCAAATAGCACATGGTTTGCTTGCCAATAATATAGACACATGCCCACTTCAATAGGATCAACTGTAGATGTATTAGTTGTTTTAGCCCCTATCAGGTTAGTATTGTCATATAACAATGTTCATAACTACATTGTAGTACAATGTAAATTTTTTTTTATAAATTGAAGGGTAATAGCTATGGCATGGTGGGAAGTAAGCCCATATTCCAATCTCCACGCATTTAAAAAAGCGAATTTATTCATCAAAGAACAGCTAAGATACATTTAAATATTAGATATAGAGTCATGTTATGTCAGCAGGGTTAAGGCTGGCAGACAGCATAGCTCTATATACGAGTTTTGTCATTATTGTCCTTGAATCCTGACCACCATGACAAATCTACTTCTGTGCCAGATAACTGACAACTTGCAATACTATTGTAATATATGAGCTAGATGCTAGATAGGTACATTTGTAAATTGTAAAATATTTAAATTTGAAAATTAGACAGTTAAAGACTGATTCATTTGACTGGGGGAAAATTTTGATGATAAAGATTGTGCTTTTTCATGAATCTGAACATCCCATCATTAAATAATGATGTGGGTTTAATGAAAGGTGTGTACTCTTTTATTTAACTTCATCTGAGTATTGCACATAAGTTGAAGTGTCACGGGGTCAGAGTCCAGCTGAAAATTAACTTTTGACACTCCTACAATTGCAAACGTGTTAAATAACAGAGCACCAGGTTGAAAGGTAATGGGGAGGGGGGGATTTTATTTCATTTTTTAAATAATTTTTCTACACTTTTTTCCTAATGAGCTGCTGAATCAGTTTTAAGTCCAAATCCATTTTTTTTTTTTTATTTATTTCATATTATTTTCCCCTCCTTTGTCTGGGTAATATTTATCAAAGTCTCTGTGTCCTTTGCTGCGTCCTCTATTTTCAGTAGCTGCCGCCTCTCTTCATGATTCATTAACACCCAGCGTTATTTATCCAGGGCATATGAAAAGAGGCTATTATGAACAGGCCCACTGGTCATGGGGGGGTGGGTTCATGATAATTACTGTGAGGAATGCAATAGAAAAAAGTGACAATACAACGCTCATATGTTTAAACATTTGAGCAAGTGAGGAATCCTATGACCAACGCTGGAACAACAGAGAAGAGACACCAATTATCATGTGAGCACAAATTTTCAGCTCTTTTTCTAAGCAAGTATATTGTTATTTAACAAAAATTACAACAGAGGATGTAAATTGGGATGAAGGTAGGAATTCAGACTGCTTGGATTTTTCTAGTAGTTAAAGACTGACTTTAAGTGGTGGTATCTGCAAGGAAGACCACTGTGATCTGTTACTTCAGATGAGACTGAATCAAATTGGTTAGAGATGACATCATAGGAATTCTCCTGTAACCACAAAACAGATGCACTATGGTTACATTATGCCCCAGAGCAAAGGAGTGTATTTTTGAACTTAGTGCTAGACCCAGGTGTCACAGATGCAGGTAATGGTTTAAAAATCAAAGTTGGAAAAGAGAACTGGAGTCACATAATACAGTCATTGAATAAAGTGTTCCAGTAAAATTCAGGTTTCATGTATTATGACTTTTTTTAAGCCTCTAAATGCAGCTCTATAATAGCGTATGTGGCCATTCACATCAGGTGTTTAAATCAGTGTTTTATGAGCAGCATTTAGAGGCTTTAAAAATAGTGCACCAAAGCTGCATTCAGAGAGGAGCTTATGAGCATAATTTATATGAGTGTAAATGTATTCTATTGGCCAGAATAAATGAATAGTCTGGCCAGTAGAATGCATTTATGCTTATTGCCATATACGTGTAAACGTGCATACATATGCACATAAACATGATTACATACATGATATTAGATGCATTAATGCAATGACTTTTAGAAATTTTGCCCTCTATCAGTCGACAGTCAAGCATACAGCTGAGCGGTTTAGAACCTAACAAACCAAAGGACCCATTCACACCACAACTCTGCTTGCTGCAATGCACATATTTCTAAACAGCCCATTTAAAGCAATTGTTACTCTGTCTAGGAGTGAATATCAATGCAAGTAGACTCTGTCCTAAAATGCAGATTACATTTGCATATTTGCAAAATGGGTTCCCACCATCACGACCTCCTACTTTCTAGCTCCCTTGTCTCCCCCTCCCATGCTCATCTCCAGGACTTCTCCAGAGCCTCCCCCATCATCTGGAACTCTCTACCCCAATTTATCAGACTATCGCCTACTCTGCTCACTTTTAGGCGATCTCTGAAAACCTATCTCTTCAGCGGAGCCTATCCTGCCTTCAGCTAATAATGGAATATTCTCTTTCTCCTACCAGTCCATCCCCCACAGTTATTACCTTTTGTACCACTAGCCCCTTCCTCTTAGATTGTAAGCTCCAAGGAGCAGGGCTCTCCTAACCCTCTTGTATTGAACTGTATTGTTGCTGTATTGTCTCCCGTTATATTGTAAAGCGCTGAGCAAACTGTTGGCGCTATATAAATCCTGTATAATAATAATATTTACATACATCATTTGCATTTTATAACTTATATAATTTACCAAAAATAAATAAATGCTAAACAGCTAACAAATCACTGCCATCTAAAAAACCTAAAAAATGCTGCATAATTTAATAAAGACCATCTAGATGTTCTACAGCATTTCTAATTGAACTGAAGTTGAATTCTTACTAAATAGCATTATGTTTGGAAAAATAAAACACTGCCTATCAACACCAAAACCTCATCCTAACTTTGAAGAACGGCGCAGGGAGATGAAATTTAAGGCTGCTTTGCTGCCTCAGGGTCTGGACAGCTTGCAGTTACTGAGGGACCAGTGAATCCCAAGCTGTCTCAGAAAAATCAGCAACAGAGTGTCAGGGCATTTGTCTGTAATCTGAAGCTGACAAGAAGTTGGGTAATGCAACATGACAATGATCTAACACACATGAGTAATTTAGCATTAGAATGGTTCAAGCAGAAAACAATTCTGTATTTAAAAATGAGCAAGTCATGGTTTTGACTTCTGTTTCATTGAAATGTTGTAGTATTACCCAATGCAGTCTGTTCATTAATTCATTTATTTATATAACATAAACATATTACATTTCATACTGATTTTCAGAATGCATTCATATTATGCTGTCCAAAGTAGCTCACAATCGATCACACCCAAAAAAAACCTGGCAGCAGTTAAGGAGGAAGATAAGTAACTTGTTTGGCATGTTTTTAGATTGTAGGAAGAAATCCCATACATGGGAAAACCTTCCACAAGTAAGCTAAAACAGATAGACCAAAATACCTATTAAATTCTGAACAGAAATGCCAAACGACTACAAAATAATTTGGTTGAGGTTATTATCAATAAAGGAGGTTCCACTATTTTCTAAAAGTAAATACCCATACCTTTTCCACCAATGGTCTTGAGTGCTTAAAGCACATTTTCTTAATAAAATAAGGCAATGTTAAAATTTATTTTTTAAGAATGTCTTTATGGTTTTTGTTATTATGGATTAGGTAACCTTCCAAGCAGAAAAGCAGTTAAGTCTAAAAGGTTCCCAAACATTTTCTTCCAACTGTGTCACTGCCACTAAGAACAAGCAAAATAATTGATGATTACTAAAGTTTAGTTCATGGATCTGCAATATTACACACCTTGGCTAATATAGTGCCTTATACAGAAGATGTTCATCTGTATCATGAGAGTACAGTTTAAAGCTCAACTCCTGGAAAAGAAAAAAAACCCTTGTAGTTGGGTCTTGTGCTCTCTCCAGTACTCTACCACCTTCCTTTTCTCCCTGTAAGCTCTGGGTTCCTTTGGCCTTGGCACCATCACATGTGATGCAGGACTATGAGTCCTGTATTGTATGTGAGGAGGTAAGTGGGCAACTGCAAGCCGGAGCTCCTTAGAGAAGAGGCTGCAGGGGACTGGTTGCAGAGATGGAGGGTGTCCACTACAGTGAGGAATAGAGTAAGTATTACAGCTTAATAATCTACCCCTAGAGTTATTGAATATTTAACCCTTGCAGCATGGAAAAGCCCCACTGGAAGGGTCGTTTTCCACCTTCCAAATAGCTGAATACATAAATAGTCCATCAAATTTTCAAATGAAAACAAAATATTGTAATACTATGATATACACTTCTAATAAAATGCAGAAATAAAGACAACAGAGAAGTATTTTATATTTTAGAATTAAATTAAATTAAAGCCATTATGACCATAAATACTGCACTTTGCATCTTAATATCACAGAGAAGTTTAAGTTACATTATTCATTTTATATTGCTTTAAAATTGCCTTATTTTGCTTCTAATTTGAGTTGTAAATCTTGTTGAAAAATGTACACTTTGTTATGTTGTACATTTATTATATACCAGTGTCCTGATTTATCTCCTCCTAAATAAGCATCTGTTTGCTACTAGCCATGTGCTCAGCAGGTTAGTTAAATGCAGGTTAGACAACTTCTTCATGTGCATTTATGAACATAAAATACAGGCTCATTAAAAGTGTTTCACATGTAGATTTATTTGATTATTGAACTTTAAAGCTAAAAATTTCATGTCATACAAGTTGGAGATTTGCAAGTCATTGCTACCATGACTCATCCAAGTTTTTACATTTTTCCAGAATATTGGTAGCCAGTCAACTCAACTAGAGCAACATAGTTTTTTTGTTAATTACTTTACAGCAGAAACACCTCTTTGAATGTGAGGTTATCTCTCACTGTTAACAATTTTGGTACATGGGTAACTTCTACATCTCATGCTAAATGATAGCACTAGAAGGGTATAGATGATGTAATACTTGTATTTTAAGCAGGTAAGCACATGTTTTTCAAGTCTTATTTTTCACAATATGAGCAATTATGTAAATTAACACATTTCCTAAAAACATTTTTTTTCAAATTCTAAATTTTTTCCAATTTATTTTTTTTTCTGAGTGTTTATCAACTTTTTAATATACATTTGCAATTCAAACACACATGAAAAAAGGGTGCTTTATATTTTTTTGGCAGAACATGCTGGGCTTTTTTAAAAGAAAGCCCAACACCATCTGCTGCTTTCTTTTTGAAAAGCCATATGACTGCACAAAGAGCAGTTATGATGGGGATGTGGTCTTCAGCTGTCTCTGTGTTGTGAGTGTAGCTGAATAGTTGCAGATTAAATTACACTTTATTCAGGATCTTTTAAGCATAGCTTAAAAACCACTGCAGAAAACCTGCAATCAACAGACTGGCTGAACTATTTCATATTGACCTAACTTAAAGCGGAGTTCCAGCCATTTTTGTGTTTATTAAAAGTCAGCAGCTACAAAAACTGTAGCTGCTGACTTTTAATAAACACACACTTTCCTGTCCCAGAGTCCAGCAATGTTCTCATCCGCATTATTCCTTCTCTCCTTCTTCTCTCCTCGGTGCTGGCATCTCAACTGTGGGCACCAGGCTGTGACAGCTTGCGGGTTAACAGCCTGGTGCCCGCTGCGCATGCGCGAGTCGTGCTGCGCTTCCTGATTGGTCCGGCTATCTTCTGGGACCTGTGAATGTTCCCAGAAGACTGCGGGAGGGAGGAGCCTGAAGTGGCAGCAGATACCTGTCAAACACAGGTATCCGCTCCCCCCCCCCCCCCAAAGGTGCCAAATATGGCAGTGGAAGGGGGGAGGCAGATAAGCAGAGCTTCTGCTTTTGAGTGGAACTCCACTTTAAAATATTTTTTTTTAAATTTAGTCTTGACCTTAACGTTTAAATAGTGTACATAGGTACTAAAAAGGCACAACTTAAGGCAGCTAAATACACATTTGAATTGCATATGTGTAAACTGTTCAACCATTCTTGAGGTTCACTTTCCTCTACTAGAGAGCATAATCAGGCCCTACCTGCAGCAGATTCAGAGTAGCCCTTTGAATGTTGGGTCATTTTGATCAGGGAAAGATCCCACATTTCCTGTTAGTGCTGCAGCATTGTCCTGACCACCATACATTCCTTCAAGCCCATCACTATGCCTCGCTGGCCAATAAGAATGCAAGGGAGGCGTGAGTGTCCAGGCAAGTTTTACACTTGTGTAGTAGTGTGAAATTTAGCAATTAAAGCTGCCCCGGATGCTTGCAATTTATACCTGTCAGAAATTATTTTTTGGTAAAGTATACCTCCAATCATCAAAACCAGCTTTAGCTGCAATATTGAGCATTAATCCAGAGATAGCTAGCATCATGCAATCTCTGCTTTTACAGTCTGTCTAAATACACTGTGCAGTGTAATAAACACCAGAGTTAAACCTATTGCACTCTGTAATTAGCACTCAGTAACAAATCTCCTCTTTTCCTCTGCAATACAAGTCTGTGTGTGGTGGTTACTCAGCTGTGCCAGCAGAGAGAACTGGATTGGGAATGCAGAAAGTAACATTTTTGTTCAAAAACATGAGTATTTTAGGGCATTTTCATGCAAAACTCACAAATCACAAGATGCAGGGATACAGGACTATAACAGGTTTCAAAGAAATGTCAACCGGGCTTTAAAAGGACAGAAAATAGATATACTGTATATCAAAAAATGCTAGCACAACTCCATATTAGGAAGTTGTCAGAATTAAATATATACAAGTATCTTGCGGGAAGATATTTTGCTGTTAGGAACTTTTAACTCTTTTTAGAAACAGCAGCCAGCATGAAATGGTTGACAGCTGCAAGAGAATACTCAGTGTCAAATATTTTATTCACCCTGGTGGATTCTTTAACAATCATGTTTATGGATGTTATTGGAAAAGTATATTATATATTGGATTTACTGTTGATTTAATAGGAACTTATGCCTGGTTTGGTGTTATTCTCTTGAAATATACAGTATGCATCCAGTGGGTGTTATTCAATAGACTGCAACAAATGAAAAGTATCCATTTGCCTTAAGGAAAAGCCTGCTGGTGAGATCTTGGCAGTTATTCGACCTCACCCCGCTCAGACATATCGGTGGGTTTTCTACAACAAATCATTATAGGATTTGTGTGCTTGGTGCTGTTTTGACTACAACACTGATGGTGTTTAAATGCCTCAGTGTGCAGCATTATCATGTAACAGCATCATAACATCAGACGATGACAATCTACCAGTTGTTTCACTGACTGCTTTGAAAAGACATGATGTGCAAGCAAAGAACGACACTGATTCACTTCCAGTAAATATGGCCTGTACTGAAGAATGACTGATTAAGCCTCACTCAATGAACTCGGTTATAAGGTGATATCATATCATGCTCTTCTCATATTACTTAAATATCAAGTAGGTAACTTTATTTGCCCCTATAGTCATGAAGTTGGAGTTGAATCAACCCCATATTTGACACTCCATATCAAAGTCAATTAAGGAAGGCATTTCTGACCTGCATAGAAACATGGCCATTACGGCTAAGATCATATTTGCACCTAGGTCTGCAGAGATCCTGCAGAATGGAGCTTGGATTGAAAACTTTCATTTACTAAGGCAAATGGACTGTTTCATTTGCAAGAGATTTTTCCCTTAGCTTAGCGAGCGTGGTGAAAATTCACTTTGCAAAGAATATCCAACATGCAAGGAACATTTTTAAAAAGTGCATTTTGCTTGCATATGTGTGGATAATGAATGTCAGCAAAGCTTCATTTCATTCACTAAGCTAAGAGAAAATTCCCTCGCAAAGTAAAAATTCCCTTGCAAGTAAATAGCCTGTTTGCCTTTAGTAAAAATCAACCCCACAGTGTCTTCACGTTTGACTTCATGAAAGCGAGCTCTCAGCCTGCAAATGCTTCTAATCTACCCCACCTTCACACTTCATTCTCAGTTTGTACCTTTCCCCACAACCCAGATCCTAGTCTGTATTCATAGAGATGCTTGTAACTCACTCCCTTTAGTAAACTATGGCCTATACATTTTTGGCCTATTTTATTAGTTACAGCTTTTAGAAGTCTTCAGTCTTCGAAGCAGCATGAAGTGACATTAATTACAAGCTTATGCTATCATCATTTGGATTTATAAATGTCTAGAATTAGTTCAGATAAATATCCTACAATTATATATTTTTCTATACACTATATATTATTATATAGTCTATTTTGCACACTCTTTGCTACTCTCTGTAGTGGATTGCATTACGGAATAATTGGAATAATTTTATTTTATTTTTTTTTTCATATACTGATATCAATTTTCAACACTTATTTACATAAATGGGACAGCCAGCAATGAAAGTCAATATTCAAAGTTTAAATTACAAGAGTCAGACTCAGTACTATGTCAATTTTTGGAGAGTAACTACACCTTTGTTACATCAATATTTTAGGGCAGGACAGTAAAAAAAGGGTTTCGGCAACACCTGTATACATGTGAAGTGTGCTGTCAGCTGGATTTGATGAACTCATCAGACAGCTGCAGGGAGTTTTGCTGCATTTTATATATGTAAAAGCTTTCAACGTAGATTTTGTGTCTGACTGGAATGTTTCAATTTTTCCAATTGCAACGGGGTTTTAGAGTTATCTGCAGCTACACACAAGACATTTTCCAAGCTATAACAATTCACGCTGTCTAGTATTCCATGGTAACAAACACATTTTGAACATTTTTCTTTTTTTGGCAGGACAATGAGTGCTTCAAGAGCCTATGCAGCCATAAAAACATAAGAGAAAAAAATTATTAAAATCTATTTTCCTCCCCCCGCCTGAGATATTTCCCCTAAGACAGTTAAAGTGTGCTTGCTATAGATCCACTAGAAACAGTGGATCCTCTAGCAGACTTATTTGTAATGGAGCATGAGAGCTGATTTGGAATCAAGGGGCCCCAGTAGATAGGAAAAAACTGCAATACCTGTAGGATATTTGGGTCTGTCTAGAAGCCTGGCTGACAAGCTAGTTGTCAATCCCCATGTCCTGCCTTGTTGCTAGGTTATGAGTTAGTTTTCACTCATGTAATGATGGGAGTAAGTATTCAAACGTTTTCACAGCCCAGCAATCCCAGTTTTTCATCCAGGCTTCTGGGGGGGGGGGGCAAATTCCCTAGAGGTATGAAAATAAAATTAATAAACGTTAAAAATCTGAACAGTTTTTTATTATCTACCGTGGCTGATGAGTCCCCACTTTCATGTTGACAGTTCCAAGATAACAGTAACGTGGACCTTGCAGGGTGAATTATTTAATGTTAATGTAAGTTTAATCCTCAAAGAAATGGCACAATCAAATAAAATCTTGAAATGGTTAAGTCTTATCATGACATCATTCCATCTTGTAGTGTCCATTTCTGGACAGAGCCTTCTATGGCTTTGAAGTCCCACTCATCAGTCTTCATAAACCACATCAAAAGGGAGGGATCCTAATAGTTATGCAGAACTTTGCCAT
Source organism: Staurois parvus (assembly GCF_062004578.1). Taxonomy (NCBI): domain Eukaryota; kingdom Metazoa; phylum Chordata; class Amphibia; order Anura; family Ranidae; genus Staurois; species Staurois parvus. The sequence goes on from NW_028318776.1 coordinate 3,477,200, forward strand.
ACTACAAATATAATTTCATCATGGATTTTAAAAACTCAGTACACAATTCTGGATAATAATCTCCCTTGGATTTCTAAAGTTTTTGTTATTTCCTCAGGCATTTATGACTTGAGGGTGGTTTTACCTTGCCTTAGAATATCAATATTGCTAGAGAGGCCGATAAATCCTAGACTATGATAGGTAACCTGCAAGACATTTTGTGAATTGGGTCTTTTTTGAAACTGGATGTGCTTAGCAAATCATTAGATGTGTAATATGATGCAGATAGAAATATTGCTGAGGCGAGCAACTTGAAGCCAGTTTCTTGCATGCAATGTGCAACACATACAATACATACTTTATTAGGGAAGAGAGCAGGGAAGAATTTCAAAAGCTGTAATGCAGAGATAGGATAGCTATCATACAAAATACTAGTTAAAGGAAATATATTGAAGAATAAAAAGGTAATATATGGGCTGTCTCGGCATGGTCACAGTCTGATACTGCAAACATTGCAATCGATCCAGGTATAGCTTTCTACCATCAGGCTTTGTGAAAATGTGTTAACTTTATTCATCAGAAGTGATCATTTTCAAACAAAATATTTTCTGCCTTTTGGAAAATATATTTATGATCCAATAGCCATGTGTTTTTTTTTTTCCTGGAGAAAGGTTTACAAAGGTTTCACCTTTTTGTCCTTAAGTGGGGAAGGAGAATGCTGTGGTGCGTCATCCTTCGAAGACAGGTAAAATGTATCACTGCCCGTTGCTTTCAATGACTACCTAAAGGTAGTCCAACCTTACAGTCACCCCAAAGCAGGCTCCCTGCCTAGGAGAGCTTACTAGACATAAAGGCAAAGTTCCAATAGGTAAAAATAGTTTATAGGGGTGACAACTTTAGAAAAAAGCAAAATAGAAATCCTGTGTACATTTTTAAGCTCCTCAGAAAATGGCTGTTTTTGGACTTGGAGGTCATTATACCAAATTGATTTTCTCTGTTACGTCTCAAAATGTTAAATCATTTAATGGAGAATGTTCATCTAATGGATTGTAAGCTTGCCAGAACTTTGTAACAGGTCAGGAATTCTTCTGAAAAGAGGAAAAACAATGTTCTGTATTCTGTTCCTGTGTATTAACCTCATCATTGCCAGAGGAACCTGATAATTGCAGACTGAGGCATTGATGGGCTGTTGACTGAGCAGTCAAAAGTGTAAACATATCTGTAAATTCTGTACATATTTCACTGAACTGTTGTTATAATGGGGTTGTTCAAAGATTTTAAACAACTTTGTCTATTAATACTGTAAATATATATATAAGAAAAATTAAAACTGCTTTAATTAATGAAACAGGCTGAAACATAATATTCTTGAAATGCCGATTTATAATCCAAGCTATTTTGTTACTTTATAATTTAGATACTACAGCGGCTGTAAGAAATGTTACTCAGTAAAAAAGAAGGGGTGATTAAGAGTATGAAAGCCATATGTGTGCACACCAATGGGTTTTTTCAAAGCAACGTGCAAAGAGCAGTAGCCCATAGCTCTCGAAATAAGCTTTCACCCAGTTGTTTTCTGTTTGTTCTCCATAAATATATAATTTTCTCCTGCCAGATTGATTTATTACCCTGAAAAGACTAATTTCTTTTGTACATTTCCTCTCCAGGTCATGGAGTATAGCCATTTAGGGACATACCCCAGAATGAGTCCCTAGAAAGTGGAAAACTGCTAACTAGTTTTAAAAAATTGTAACTTTATTACTGCTAGTTACTGATCTGTGTACAGTAACAGCTCAATAAATTATCATGGGGAGTAACTTTAATGGCCTTGGGTTATCTCATGCCACCAAATGGTAGACGTTCAGAGAAGGGAGTACGCTGAGGTCAGATACCAATGCTACCATATAACAATGACATATGTGTTTTTGGCAATTCATCTCATATCAAGACAGTGATACCAGCTGCTAGAGATCATTACAAGCAAATCCAGCAAGCTGGCTGTACCCAAGTTGATCAATCGATCAACTTTGTACATTCAGCCTGCCCATAAACAGTTTGAATCTCTGCCAGATCCTGCTGAACCGGCCGAGATTTTAACCATCTATGGCCAGCCTTAGGCAGGTCATAGATGATGCGATTTTCTTTTCTACAGCCACAGTCAGTGTTGATGGGGGAATCTCTCCCATGAAACAATTGTGTTCTCCTGGTGGGAGGAGGGGGTTTGCAGGGAGCTGTCCCTGTCTGGAGAACACAGGGATTATTGCTAGCGCCTATACCCCCATGTAATACAAGTCGTCCAACAATCGACTTGGGTACAATCAGCTTGCCCATAGATGCTTAGAATCTCTACCAGTCCCTGCTGAACCAGCTGAGATTTGAACCATCTATGCCCGGCTTTAGTCTTAATTGTCCTTTTTAAGACAGTGAACTCTGATTGGTTACTATGGTTATTACACTTAGCACAATATCTTTGATCTCTGAACTGTGATCTTTTTCAAAAGTTTTCAACCAGATTAGGCCTTTAAACCAACTTGTCTTATTTATTTCTTTTTGATCTGTTAAATATACCATAGAAAATTTTTTGTTATCTGTTTTATGGAGATGAGGAAAGGGAAAGGTGTTCTGTAGTCCTAACACACTCCAATCCTAGGGTGACAATGCTGCTTCATCATAGGTACAATGCAGTAAGTGTACATTGTCACCCTAGGACAGGAGGTGTGTTACTGGCAAGGTCACCAAGTGAAAATAAAGGAAAATAAAAGCCTAAAAAAAGAAAAAATACTAATGCAGCCACCACATCTTAGGAATGGTAAACTGTCCATAGCAACCAATCAGATGTTTCTTATTATTCCACAAATGATTGCAGAATAAGGGAACGATGTTAACTATTTAATGTGGTCAAAGGGCAGTTCTTGCCATAAACAGTCTTAAAATTAAATTTCACTGTATGTACTTTTAATAACACAAATAAACAAGAGGGAAACACTTCGCGCTGATCTGTATCAATCTCATCACACAACATCAGTGGTATAAACTCACTTCCAAAGGCCTCAGTAATACTATAATATTTTACAGCAAACATTATGAAAAAAGATTTCTTAAAGGTAATTTTTAGTGGTGTTCTACATATCTTCTGTCTTTATGTATAAAAAAAAATCAAAAAGATAGAGTTGGCAAATATGAAATATTACATATTAATATTTTTTATTTAGTTAAAAAAACAGAAAGATACCTGTTGATTTGCCTAAAAAGCAGTGAGCTCCTAACTTTGCTCTTGACAACATACTTTTTCTGCTGCACAGAAATCCCAAGCAGTGTTATTAGCCCTACCCAGTTCTATTCTGTTGGACTACGGAATACCTCCCCTATTACTCGTCTCCATGATTTATAGGATAGTTTTCTGTAGTCTAAGGGAGAATTCAGCTCTGATAAGAACTGATAACACTGCTTGAAATTGCAGTACAGCAAAGGCACTGTCAGCCCCAACAGGAACTTTTTGGCAACATCAACAGGTATCCTTCTGTATTTTTAATAAAGCGTGGGGACATGTGCATGCATTACAGAGGTGTACTGAATTTTTCTTTCTTTCTTTCTCCCAGACATACACAATTTAATTGTTTTCTTTGAGCAGAAAGTTCTTCAGTCATATCTCCCCAAATGTGAAGTACTACAGCCCCTTTAGTGGTAACAAAAAGGGTTCTTTCACAGGATAAGAAAGCTTTATGGCTGTAACTGCTGTTGCAATACAATGTAAGTACAACAACACTGTTAAAGTGGGCAAATTGATCACTCACAGCATTTCGAGCCATTCTCTATTTCACAGACAGCCCATAACAAAGGTAAATAAGGTCTGACCATAAAATCTACTGAAGAAGATCTGCACCCATAGCGAAAAAAGGAGAGAAGAAAAATTCAGCATCTGTTTACTAACTTTAATGGAGAATGCAGATTTTCTTGCTGTCTGTTGAGAATATCGGGTATATTTTATAAACACGTAAATCTTAAAGCAATCCTGTGGCCAGGCTATGGACATTCACATTTTTGCAGATTTGAAACAAGCTTTGAAACTCTTACTGAAATCTGTTACTGCAGGCACTGTGGAACAATTCATCCTCAAAGATTAAATCAGGAGCACTGAAGTCGATAAGTTCTTTCAGAAACTCAACTACCACCTGTCAGATTATTTTGTGATGTCTGTGACTGGCTGCGAAGATTTCCCTTTATTTCTTCCCTTTTAGATGCAACAGGAAGTGAGAGTAAATCTCTCCAGAGTGGGGGAATCCCATCTTAGATAGCTGCCACTAAAACATTTGTCCTCATTTAAAGATTTCCCCTCATGTTCTAAAGATTTCTTCTTTCTGTCTTGGTGATAATGGTCCCCAGGACAAAAAAAAGGATTGTTCTCCCAACAGAACACAGAGTGATAAAAAAAATGGCAGAGGGTCTAGGAGTTCTCCTCTCTATTCGAAACCTTTAAAAAATTGCATTTTTTAAACAGTTTAAAGTGGTACTAAAGGTAAAAACACCCTGCAAGATAAAGGCAGAATGTGCTAGTAGACTTACCTTGAAACGAAGCCCTCCAGCAGCCAGCTGTCACTGCTGCAGAAGCTTCCATCTTCATTCGGTCTTTCTTCTGAGTTCATGAGTTGTGGCTGCTTGAATGTCCGCGATGACGTCACTCCCATGCATGTGTGCGGGAGTCATGACAGTGTCACCGGCTGCTGCTCCCTAGAATATCTCCTAAGCGGTGAACGTTTAGGAGATAATTGTTTAACCTACAGGTACGTTTTATCATAGGCTTACCTGCAGGTTAAAATAAAAATTCAGTGTTTAATACCACTTTAATAATCTTTCCTTCTTTTTTCTTCCTTCTTTCCTTCCTATGCTCCTTCCTAAACCCTGACAGATCTAGTATATTCCCCAAACATAATTCTATATCTACAAATTTATCCAGACTATTTATTTTAAAACACTCTAATAGTTCAGTAATAATCCCCAACATTACAGTAGATGACACTTATGATTGACTTTCAAATAATAACATAAAGAACCAATAAAAATACTAACTACAGGACAACCAACAATACAAGTTCTACTCACTTTGATTATGATGCATGTGTTTTTGTAAACAACTTTAAGGAGCTCCTGTACGTTGAGCTTAGATTACCATCACTTTATTTTCCTTGTTAACCACATCTATGTATGATCCTATTCTATAAAGATGAAAATAATTAAATAATTGCCATTTGTAGCTTTCCTAGGGGAGCTGTATCACTAGAAAATGCATTCACAAGAGTATCCTAATGTAATTAAATGAATTTGTAATTTGATTTTAAGACAGGGAAGAGGGAGAGAGAGAGGAAAAGAGAGAAATCAAAAGCTGTTATATGAACAAATAGCTATAGACTAAGAGACTGGAATGATTTAAAGACATATTAAATGAATTGGTTTCATTTACATTTATGGTTGGGCAAGATAAAATAATACCATATTAATTTATCATATTACTCTTAAATGTCTATTAGGCTGAGAGGACAGACTAAAGAGTCCATAATAACGTAAAGAAAAATATTCTTCATATATATATATGCCAATCATGTGTAACAAAACTATCAGGATACAACATTTACAAGACTTGCAGGTCATTAGAAATACATTATTTGAGGCTTAGTTTTGAATCTAAAAATACAGTAATAGTGAGTTAATAAATACATAACATACTGTATGTATATAACATATATACCTAATATATAAAACCCCTCCAAATTGTTGAATTCAGTTGTTTCCAGAGAAGGGTACTGCTTAACTACTTGACCTCTGGAAGGTTTTAGCCCCTTCATGACCAGGCCATTTTTTCTATTCAGCACTGTGCTACTTTAACTGGCACTGTACGCAAATGAAATCTATCTTTTTTTACAAACAAATAGAGCTTTCTTTTGGTGGTATTTGATCATCACTGGGTTTTTTTATTTTTTGCTAAAAAACATAAAAAGGATAAAAATGTTTTTAAAAAATGATATATTTTACTCTCTGTTAAAAAACATATTCAATAAAATCAAATGTATTCATAAATTTAGGTAAAAATGCATTCTGCTACACGTCTTTGGTAAAGAAAATCCCAATATGTGTACATTAATTGGTTTGTGTGAAAGTTCTAGCATATACAAACTATGGTATATATACGAAAACTGATCAATCCTGATGTACTGATCGCCGTTTTAATTTCTGAAGGCCATCAAGAAAATGTCAGGACAGTACAAATACTCCCCAAATTTCCCCTTTTTGGAAAGTAGACAGTCTGCGGTAGTAAGAGTCATGGTGAGTTTTTTGAAGTTGTAATTTTTTTTACAATTTTTTGGAGAATGAAGAAAATAAATAATTTTTTTTTACATACTGTCACCAGTGCAGTACAGAGTCATCATATGACTGGTGTGACAGTGATCAGAGATACTGTCTAGTAACAGTATGTTAAAAAAAAAATTTAACAATTTTTTTTTACCTTTACCCTTCTTTTTAAATTTTTTTCTTACATACATTCATCAGAGTAGTTTACTGTCACCATAGTTACTCTGTATTATTACTCTCGGGGGGGGGGATCAGGGATTTTTTTTGCACTTTGATTGCTGTTACAGTGATGATCACTGTACCTTCAATATTTCAAACTGTCATGAATGGTGTACATTCATAACAACTGGGATTATTATTGTGGGCTGTGATTGGCCCACAGCTACTATCACATGGTACAGGGTGCTGTGATTGCCCCAGGAACCATGTGATAGCTGTGTGTTGTGGGCCAATCACAGTATCACTATAGGCACCATAGCTGTTATGAATGAAATTAATTCATAACAGCTTTGTTGACATTGTGATTGTGTGGCCAGGTACTGGGGGCATACTGTGCTCCCCTCAGCTGGATGACATACATGTATGTGATCCAGCCTGCCTGTGCCGCAGGGGCAACTGATTAAAATGTAGGTTCACCTTTTCACAAATAATGAAAAGGTGAAATAACACCATACACCCTCCCCTCCCCACCCCTTGTTCCCCACTGCACTTACCTCCATGGGTGATTAGCTGTCACTGCCAATGCAGCAGGAGTCAGGGGATTTGACCTGGTTTTAGGATTGTGTGAAAGTCAAATCAGAATCACTCTGATCTATCCAGAAATCCTAAGGAAAGATGGGGAAGAAGAGCAGATTTTTCAAATCACCAGACATCTGCACTGGCGGCATGGACAGTGTCAGTTAATCATTCATGGACGTAAGTGCACTGGAGACCAGGGGTGGGGGTTAGGGTGTAGGGTGTGTGTTCACCTTTTCATTGTTCTGGAGCTGAGTCTGACTAAACATCTTCACATTCAACACTTCTGAGAGTGTTGGATGTCTACATTCATTAACACTATATCACTACTCAATGGTTAAGGACATAAGAGTTGGCTAATGGAAATACACAGCACAGCTGGAAAACAAGCAAATGATATGCTCAGAAGTGGTTATTGCTGTGCAAAAAAGCAAAGATCAGAAACAAGGACAGCAAGAAATATTATAAACCCATTCTATAAAAGGTTCTGTTTTGTTCTGAAATAGAATCACTTTAATGCCACAGCATTGATCACCAAGACAATTGTACAGTTGTGGGCTTCCATCCTTGTGGCAACAGTTTTGGGGAGGCCCATGTCTGATTCACCATAATTGTACACAAAGACAGATTCATAAATACGTGATTTGACAACTTTGGCGTGGAAGCGGGCAAGGAGCCTGCACAGAGCCCAGACCCCAACATTGTCTGACACCTTTGGGATGAATTGGAATGCCCGGTCTTCTCATCCAACATCAGTACCAGAACTCACAAATGCGACTTTGGCAAGAATCTTGTGGAAGTTCTTCTCTGAAGAGTGAAGACTGTTATTGCTGCAAAGCTTTGGCCAACTCTATATTAATGTCTATTGTTCTGAAATTAGATATACAACAGGCTCATGTAGGTGTGATGGTCAGGTGTCTACAAACATTTGGTCATATGTGTAGGTGTCATATATAGTGTGTCTATTTATATTTGATGTAGCCTGCATGTAGGAACACTGCATACATTTCTGATATTCTTGTGCCTTCTTTACCACAATCAAATAAGGAGAATGTTGGAGGTAAATTGATAAAAATTAGAATATCAGAAGAAATTAGTATAACATTTTTAAAATACAAAACACTAACATCATTAAGTGCCCAAGACACATTCTGAAAATATCTACAAACAGCACAGTCTAAAGTAAGAACATGAAACATATATTATAGTTGAACGCTTGTCAAAATGTCTAATTAACCCCACCCAATCTATAAGTAAGTCCTGTTCTCCATGATCATAACCCCACTCATTTTTGGATAATCATTTTCTCAAAAGTGGGAAGAACTTTCTGAGGTGGGTATGGATGTGTGTATCTCCAATATTGTTTAATATAACCAAGCCTTAATCCAGGTATTTATATTTGCTTATATTGGTCATTGTGCATTTCGACATCCCAGTTTATGTCCATTACAATCAGTTGTCTGAGTCTGTCCATTCCAGTCTATGTCCATTAATGTATGTCAGGTCAAAAAAGGGTGGATGTTTGGATCATCTATTCTGTTTCTTATTTTGGTGCTGGTTCAAAGGAGATTGTTTTTTAGGTAGCTTTCCAAGGAGTGACGGCCGTAGTATGCCCTGTATCTCAGGTACAAACTGATATGTACAGAGGAAAAGCACCAGAAACATATTTGTATAGTCCAGAGAGTGATTTCATTGTAGTCACGTCTAGTAAAAGCCAATATGTGTTGGGGGTTCAAAGGATCCTCCTTTCAGGGTCTGGTGAGTGTTGAAGACAGACTTTATACATAATTCACTCATATAAGGTATTTCAGGACAATAATATGGCAGGATAACAGAATGTACATCACTCTGTGTCCATTTCCCACAGTCTACATTCATCAGTGTATGTCAGTCTGTGTCTGCCTGTCACAAGTTATATCTATCAGTGTCTGAAACTGAGTTTATCTATTACAGACCATCCATGTCTGTCCCTCTCAGTCTGCCAGTTTCTGTGCTTTCATCCCAGTCTGTGTGCTATTAATGTCTATCAGCCTGTGTTTGTGAGTCGTTAAAACTGCAAATCTTTTTCACTTATATATACTGAACTTAGCCTTCATTAGGTCAGTACACATATGTGGAAATGGAAGAGTGGAAATGGGAGTGAGAAAAGTAGAAGTTTTTTTCTATTGTCATCTGGGTTCTTAATGGGATCATTTGCTTTCATTCGCTGTCCCTGTTGCAGTGGTCATTAGGACAGGAAGTAAAAGGAAATCTTCCCAGTGAAGATTTTGATGGCCATAAAGATCAAATCTGCATCCCCATTGGAGAAATTTCCCCTAACTTTCTCTCTCTGTGACCATCACCATTGAAACAGAAAGTCAAGGAAACCTTTCCCAGCAGGAATATGGACAGTAATCAATTATGTTAATAGAATGTATTATGTGTGCATGGGAAAGTCAACAGAGTATTTTTTAATTATTTTATTCTTTTTTATATTGTTATGTTTTAAAAAGGACAATCAGGACCAGCAAACTATATCCGTATATTAGCACTGTAAAAGACAGTTAACATGACAGTTATACAAGCGCAGAAAAATATAAACTGAGAGGACAAAAGAAATAACATTATGCTTCGATTCTATAAATCTTACCAAGAAAGAGGCACAGTTTCACCTAAACAAAATTAAGACAGACAAAACACCTGTCCAGATGGCATTGAATAAAACAATGCGCACATCAATGCCTTCGGAAAGGAATTTGCAGGGCCACAAAACACTGGCTCTTGTATTGAACTTTTACTGCACTGCTTAAGATTTCATTTCACTTCTTGTAATGTCAAAAGGAAAGAAGGAGATCTACCAGTTGGGAGCACTTCGGTTTGGTTTACACTGTTGCATTTCTGTAATGTGCAAAAACCTGCACTGTGTGCATTTTGGTGCTATTCATTTTAATGACACCCCAAGACACTTTACCAATGCACCTGTGTTCTAGACCTTCCTCAATCTATACAAATTGGGTTGGCTGGAGTTTCCCTTTAAAAGGAAACAAGGAAATAAACTGTGGTTAGGGTGGTATTATGCTGCAGTTTGCTTGTAGTTGTCATGGGCTAAGAATTCTTTTGGAAATTAAAATTTCAACACAATAAAACATTTATTCTAATATCATATTTATTGCAGGAATTGGTGTTTTATCTCAGCTTATCTTTAAGGTTAATAAGGTAATGTCATATAAGAGTAAATAGTATTTGGTCGTTTTAATATTCAAACACACTAGCAGCTGAAATGATCTGTATTACTACTACTGTATAAACAAGGTAATTACCATTTGTAGCTGAATTCTTTGTACGATGCAATTTAAAATGTACCCGTGCTGGTTTCCTACCTGACAAACAGACACTGTTCACTGTTCATCCAACAGAAGCACTACAAGCTGCCTTAGTATGCATGGAGACTCCCTATGGTCAATGCATTCTGTTAGGAAAATGATCACTTCACCTAAGACTTTATCGGTCAGGGAGGTCATCCAACATAGTGGTTGGCTGATAGGACAACGTAAGGAGCAGGATGGGCATATGAGGTGGGGAGAGCACTGACCTTCTAGAGTAAATTAAATGTGTACAGTAGAACTTCCCTAGTTTAAGGATCCCTGAATGCTGGGAGACAAAGTTGACCCCAACTGCAAGTACCTGGATGGACTTGCACCTGGATATTGTGCTTGTTTACAAAGACCAGCATCAGTATTGCTTTAAATATTCTATGCTATGAAAGTACTAATACACACCTGTAGAAATCTTAAGAAAGCAAAAAACAAATTTTGCAAAGTTGCAATGGTTTCCATCTTTGAAGCTGTTGCATGATGATATTTTAAATTTACTGAGTACGCTTACAGCATCATGTAGTATCTTGTCTAAAAAGTAACTCAGGAAATTGGTTTAAATGTGAGCCTCAAATTTTCACAATGACTTATGACACATTCAAAAAGTAATCTGGTTATGTACCTATGCCTTGACAAATCTGATTCATCCACAGGGAAGATTATTTTTCAATGACTAATATTCAGCATTTATTTGTCTATTGTGTATAACTCACTTCCATCTGTTCTGTCTGTTTCGTTGGATGTTAACCATTTAAAGAAAACAGGGTAACATTTTTGTATGACCTTATCTTACTGTTGACTGTGTTTAAAAAAAAAAAGTGACGTCTGTGCATTTTTTTTTACTTTTATTTATTTTTAATGTGCAAAGAGAAAAGGAGATTTGATTAAACGTTGTGCAAAGAATTGACAGAATGGATCCTTTTCTAGTTCAATTTTCTATTTCATATATAAAATATGCTGCATTTTATGAGTCAATTTACTGATCTGAACGTGCAAATTTCTGTAGATAAATTTTTATCAAGAAATCAAATTTTCACCAATACTTTCTATGCGCTTCTTTTTAAAATTGTTGTATAGGGTCATGGTCACTGACATATTTTTTATCAATTACTTACACAGTTTGTGCGTTTTTCCTCCCACTGTGAAGCATTTCCTTGATTGTGCTACAAACCTAACCCCATGTTATGGAATTTGCATTTAAATAAGACAGGAGATAAGGGGGATGTTGTTATCCAAGCAAAAACCATACAAATTCAATTTGCAGGAAGTGATTAGTTATACATAAAATTTGATGTTTGTTTATTTCAAAACAGTGTACTTGGGACAAAATAGTAGTTATGTGTTCTTTAATTGTTAATACAATAGATTGTTAAGCCCAAGGATGTATAGAATAATGGAATTGCTAAAGTATTTACCATCAAAGGCCTTAAAATGCAATTTGAAGTCATTGTTGGAGCAGCAAAATAAGAATTAAATGAAATGTAAACCTAACTGTAAATAGTAAAAATCCTTCTCTTTACATTATATTCAGTGTACTAGTGCTTTTATGGTATGTGTTTGCTCACAAGGGTACGTTTGTGTGTGTATATGTGCTGCTACGTGTACTGTATGTCTTTAAAAGTGTATGTAAACCTGGTTTAGATAGTTAATCATGCTTATAGGAATTCTGTCTTCAACTTATAAAAGCTGCAGGTAAAACAGAAAAATCAAGTATTTGAAATGTTTACTTGCAGTGTTTTTCCTATTCTTATAAGTATATGTACACCCTCATAAGGCAAATAAACTCTACGCTAATGAAAATTAATGTGCATAAAGTAATACAATAACAAAAAGTAAGAAAGCTGCCTAAAAAATATCCACATACAGATATTTCAAATAATATTATACCTTTTATGTATGGCAAGGACATTTTTTATGTATGCAATGGCAAGGAGTGCTGGGGTGTGCTTGGGAGTCTATTGATGCTGGATGCTGGGGAATCTATTTTTGCTGGGGGGGAGATCTCTTAATGAGGGAAGGGTCTATTGTTGCTGAAGGGCCAATTGTTGCTAGGATGGATCTACTGTTGTTGCTGGCTGCTGAGAAATCTATTGTTGCTGGTGGGGGTCTATTGTTGCTAGGGTGGGTCTATTGTTGCTGGAGGTACTTTTGTTGCTGGCAGCAGGAGATCTTTCTTTTTTTACAGCTTTTTATGTTTCTTTAGTAGATTTCATGCAAATTACTTAACACCACAAAATGATACTTGGTTCTGTATTCACTAAAAGGGGTGGTTCTGGTAATCGATAGGTAGTAGAACCAAAGGATGCTGCTCGTAGGTGGGTAAGGGGCAGAGACAACAGGTGACTCAAAAGGGTGGAGTTCCTGCATCTATTTTCTGAGATAAAAAAGCCCTGTCTATGGCACTATCCTTACGAGTACAAAAATGAAAAATAAAAGCTTGAGCGTGTGCAGGAAGGCAAACCCATGACTCTCTTCTCTGGGTGACGTGAGCTATGCCCACCAATTTGTGTGACAGAGGAGCTGGGAAGAGGATGAAGGAACTGGTGAAGGGCAAATGTCGCCCTCACTGGATGAGTTGTGGAGTTGACAAGATTGCTTTGGAGTGAGTGCCCGATGGGTTCTGTGAGTTATCTGTGTGGGTCTGGAGTAAGCAGTCTGAGGATCCTGAAAGCCATCTGTGTGATCTCAAGTGCTGTCAGCCCTCTATTACAAAACGGGTCAGACCATATGGTACGTAGTTTGGTTATCTTTTTTGGTGACGTTGAAAGACCTAACTCACTGGCAGGGGAGGACTGATAACTCATGTGGCCCCCGGGCAATAGGAGATCATGGGGCCCCTGTGTCCTTGCCCACACTCAAAGCACACCCAAAAAAGCCTATAAAAAAGGTACCAGGGGCATTTCATGGGGCCCCCTAATGACCCCAGGCCCTTGGGCAGTGCCCGAGTGATTGAATGGTCAGTCCGCCCCTGCTCATTGGTATGCTGACATAGGAGAAGATCAGCTCTCTGAACTGACACACTTTGCATGCAGTGTTTGGGACTGTACTTACCACATGTTTTGATGGACAATATTTTTATTATTTGAAGTGGTCACAAAGTTTGGGTGTTTATATTGTTCACTCTAAGGTACAGCTATCATAAGTATTGGTATTTTATTTTTTCATTTTATTTTTTCTTTTTGTACTTGTAAGGATAATGTCATACATGAAAGTTATAATATGTATACCTTCACCTTGTAAAACAACCCATACAGTTTAAAATAGAAATGAAAGATAAGACGTGTCTATAGAAATAAAAAAAAATACAAATATCTTTTTTCCCCTTTTTTACTTTTTTATAAGTGAATACATACCCTCTGTTCTCAGCTGCATAGAGGTGAGGGTGGAATAACAGCATCACATTGGTCTTCTCTGTGAATGGCTATGTGGGGGGGGGGGCTGTCAGCACAAATTTTATCATTGGAGGAGAGCAGGCTGATGTTCCAGCACAGCTAGAGAAATGACTATGTTGTGCATTCATGCTTAGTGTGGTCAGTTTTTAATAGGAAAGTAGAGGGACTGGCAAGAACAATGAGGATTTCACATAAAGGAAGCAATTCACAGAGAACAGGATAATTTTTCATACAAGTACATGGTACTGCAGGCACATGTCAGGAATATGAAATGTTGGGTTTACATGTTGAGTTCCAGCAACGTTCCTGTATGTTGGTGGACTTTCAGTGCTTATGGCAGTTGGCTCTATTGTAATAGCTATCAGAGCGGTTAAATAGCTGCTTGATCACTATTGCAGGCAGCGAGAGAGGATGTCCCTCCCTCCTGTCGCCTTTTGCCACTTACTCAGGCTCTCCCATCCCACCGAAAGCCCCAAGCAACCAGCAGACACATACGCCAGCTGGTTGGACAGCTGAACAAAGCTGGGGTCCACTTTGATCAGCTCTCTGCTATGGTAACCGAGATGTGATGACCTGACATCACTTCTAGTTTACCTGGATGTCAACGGCGCCATTTAATAAAACTGAAAAGCATTCAAAAACACTGATCTTTGTATTTGAAAGCTTTTAAGTGCAGTGGAGGGATTTGGGGTCTTACCGACTCCAGATCCCTCCATAAAGAGTACCTGTCATGTGCCTATTGCTGTCACAAGGATGTTTATATTCCTTGTGACAGCAATAAAAGTAAAAAAAAAAGCAACAGCGTAAAAATAAAAAATAAATAATTTAATAATGATTTAATAATTTAAGAATTTGTTATGCTCATGCACAAAAGCGAACACACACATCAGTCCAGCGTGCGTGCAGAGTTCATTCCACTCATGTGAGGTATCACCATGCGCGTCAGATCATCGGCAGTAATTCAAGCACTAGACAAATCTAAAGTGGTAACCTGTAAAGTGGTTACAAAAAAATGGACTACATATTGTGTTTTTTTGCATTCAAATTAAAAAAAGTTAAATTTTTCCCAAAAAATTGCTTTTGAAAAACTGCTGCACAAATACTACGTAACATAAAAATTTTGCAAAACCCATCAATTTATTCTCTAAAGTCTCTGCTTTAAAAAAAATATATAATGTTTGGTGATTCATATATACTTTCTAGCAAAAAATACTGATTTTAACATGTAAACTAAAAGTGCCAGAAATGGTTTAGTCTTCAAGTGATTTTAAATGAGGTTTTATTCACTTCAAATGTGCTCTCCTTGCTAGAAATGTGACAGGTCAGTTCCAAAGCACATCCCCCTCCTTCCTTGCATGTTGTAGCCCTTTTCTCCTGGATTATGCACAATAAAGTGCATACATTTATGGATCATAGTAAAGGGACTCGGGTTAGCTGCAACATTTCAGGGAGAGGGCATTGCCCTTGAAACATGTAAGCTGTGCCTTGGTGGATGGATATGCTTCCAGTAGCTTATTGGGAAATACTATATGCACTTGATTGTGTTCTTTCATGAGTAGATTGGCATTTATTATATTTATTAAAGAAGACCTATGGTAATGCACTAGGCTGGTGCACTTTTTTCCTATGGTTGTTTTTAGCATTGCTTTTCCCCAAACTGAAGAAGGAAGCAAGGCTGATTCTGTTCTAGATGTCTGGACCATCAACGGTGGCTATATATACAGTTGTGTTCAAAATAATAGCAGTGTGTTGAAAAAAGTGAATAAAGCTCAAAATCCTTCTAATAGCTTTTATTTCCATACACACAAATGCATTGGGAACACTACACATTCTATTTCAAATCAAAACATGAAGAAAAATATATCAAATTTGTGTTGTTCCTCTAAAAAAATTGAAGAAAAGTGAACATTAGACTGTTCAAAAAAATAGCAGTGTTTGTATTCTTCTTTACAAACTCAAACATTCGCTATATAAACTGAAAAATGTTTGAAGATTTTGCTTTCCTTTGAATCACTTAATGAATATTTAGTTGTATAAGCACTGTTTCTGAGAACTGCTGTACATCTGTGTTGCATGGAGTCACCCAACTTCTGGCACCTGTGAACAGGTATTCCAGCCCAGGATGATTGGACTACATTCCACAGTTCTTCTCTATTTCTTGGTTTTGCCTCAGAAACTGCATTTTTGATGTCACCCCACAAGTTTTCTATTGGATTAAGATCTAGAGATTGGGCTGGCCACTCCATAACGACAATCTTGTTGGTCTGGAACCAAGATGTTGCACTTTTTACTGGTGTGTTTGGAGTCGTTGTCTTGTTGGAACACCCATTTCAAGGGCATTTCCTCTTCAGCATAAGGCAGCATGACCTCTTCAAGTATTCTGATGTATTCAAACTGATCCATGATCCCTGGTATGCGATAAATAGGCCCAACACCGTAGTATGAGAAACATCCCCATATCATGATGCTTGTGCAACCATGCTTCACTGTCTTCACAGTGTACTATGGCTTGAATTCAGTGTTTGGGGGTCGTCTGACAAACTGTCTTCGGCCACTAGACCCAAAAAGAACAATCTTACTTTCATCAGTCCACAAAATGTTGCGCCATTTCTCTTTAGGCCAGTCAATGTGCTCTTTGGCAAATTGTAACCTCTTCAGCACATGTCTTTTTTTCAACAGTGGGACTTTGCGGGGGCTTCTTGCAGATAGCTTGGCTTCACATAGGCGTCTTCTAATTGTAACAGTACTCACAGGTAACTTTAGACCTTCTTTGATCTTCCTGGAGCTGATTGTTGGCTGAGTCCTTGCCATTTTGGCTATTCTTCTATCCATTTGAATGGTAATTTTTCGCTTTCTTTCACGTCTTTCAGGTTTTGGTTGCGATTTTAAAGCATTTGCAATCATTTTAGCTGAGCAGCCTATCATTTTCTGCACTTCTTTATATGTTTTCCCCTCTCTAATCAACTTTTTAATCAAGTTATGCTGTTCTTCTGAACAATGTCTGGAACAACCCATTTTCCTCAGAATTTCAGAGAGAAATGCACTATAACCAGCATGTACAACATTTGCTGCCTTCCTTCCTTAAATAAGGGCAATAATTGCCACCTGTTTTTCAAAGAATGAATGACTTCACTAATAGAACTCCACACTGCTATTATTTTGAACATGCCCCTTTCAATTAGTGATTCAATTACACAGAATCAGCAGCATGCGTCATGACTGTTGGGTCTGTTGGATTTCTATTACTCTACTACACCTGCTAGTAAATTATTTGCCATGTAGAAATATAATTTCTACCAAAAACAGTGATTGATCGGTTCAGGTTAGTGATGTCTGACTGCTATTATTTTGAACACAACTGTACATATTCTACTGACAAGATTGAAGATGAGCATGCCCTGACACTTTGCATGGACTATTGTGTCTAGAGGGCCTTCTTTACCTGAAGCACAGAGTAGAGTTCTGTTCTGACCTGTTTGGGATGGCAAAAATTTTTATTTTTTAGCATATGTAGCACACCCTTTGTCGGGGATCGCTGCGGCGCTGGGCTCGGCGCAGGCGCAGTGCACCGCCCTGTGCAGGGACGCGGGCGCCGGGACCTGGCCGACCGCGGCAATCAAGTTCACGCATGCGCAGTATGAACCGCACGCACCTGGCACCAATGACAGCGCAGGGCGGGATATTTAAACGGCCCTGAGCTGTCATTCAGTGCCTTCTGGTCTCTTGAATTCTGTGTACCTGTGAACCTGTTTAAAGTAAGTTATTGACCCAGATTGTGCCCTGACCTTGCTGCTTTCTCCTGTTCTTGACCCTTGCTTGCCTGACCTCTCTCCTGAATGCCCCCTATTGGATCTGACCTGCTGTTGCTGACCTGGCGTGTGACCCGACTATTCTTTGCCCGCTGCTCTGTACCGCACCGTCCCCATAGTTACCGACCCAGCTTGTATGACCTTGCACTTGCTCAGCCATCCATCCATCCATCCATCCATCCATCCATCCCTCTCAACGGGGTCTCCAGACCTCCTCATACCTGGCTCTCTCCCGTGGGAGCCCCTGGCGAATACCCCTACCACTGACGGGTGTCCTCAGTAGTCACGACCTGGTCCCGGGGTACTCCAAGTCCATCCCCACCATCAGACTCATCAGGGGCTCTGGTGAACAAGTACTCTGGGGCTTAGACTCCGTACACTGGGAACGACCGATCAGTGGAGTGCTAGTGGTACCGCCGGGCGGTCCCTTACAGTACCAGAAGGCCATGACTGAGCCTAGAGGAGGGCCCTCCCCGCTAGAGGAAATTTGCAGGCACCTAGCTAATTTGATGCAGGCCGTAACGGCCCTGCAGGACAGATGTATGCAGCTGGAGAATCGCTTCCAGACTTGCTCTATATCTGACCCTGCCCCACAGGCCCCGGTTTCTGCATCCCCGGCCCTGGTAGCTCAGGAGCCAGTCTCAGGGGCTCCCGCCCCGCTCCCTATGGCGGAACCCCGAGTACCCTTACCAGAGCGTTTTCACGGGGACCGCACACGCTTCCGGTCATTCCGTGATTCCTGTCTCCTGTTCTTTGAACTACAACCCCGTACCTTTCTGACCGAAAATGTGAAAGTAGGATTCATCATTTCACTATTGCAGGGTGAACCCCAGGATTGGGCCCACCGGTTAAGGGGAAACAATGATCCTCATCTGGGATCGGTCAATAGTTTTTTTGAAGCGATGGCCATCTTGTATGATGACCCACAGCGGGCAGCCTCTGCCAAAGCGACCTTATATGCGCTCCGACAGGGCCGGCGGGCGGCAGAGGAATACGCCTCTGATTTCAGGCGGTGGATGGGGGACACACGCTGGAACGAGTTTGCTCTGCTGCACCAGTTTCGTATGGGGCTCTCCGATCCCTTGAAAGATGAGCTGGCCCGGGTGGAGGTTCCCGAGTCTCTAGAAGACCTTATTGCCCTGACAATTAAAATTGGCCGAAGACTGCGGGAACGCAGGCTCGAGAGGTCCGGCCAGGGTCGCGGAAATGCCTGGGGTCCATTCCTAGGCCCCAGCCAATCAACCCGACCAAGCATCCAGAATCTACCACCAGATGTCCTATGCAGCTAGGCCTGGCACGGCCTAAATTACCACCGGAGGAACGCCAGTGCAGACGAGCCCAGAACCTCTGCCTTTACTGCGGTGAAGCTGGTCATATGGTGCGATCCTGCCCACAGAAAATGAGTAAGTGTACCCGTTCTTCTTCTTTGTCTATTAGCAATACCTATCCTTCTCAATACTTAGTAGTGCCCCTCTCCTTTCAGCTTTCAGAAAGGACCGTGGAGGTGACAGCCATAGTTGATTCGGGGGCATGCAGCTGTTTCCTGGATTTAGATTTTGCTCACCAGCAGGGTACTCCCCTCCAACACAGACAGAAGGGCTTCAACATATTTTTGGCCGATGGTTCCCAGATAAAATCGGGGGTAGTTAATCAGGAAACTCCCCCCATTGCCACTACCATTGCCAACCAACACCAGGAATTCCTCCGCCTGGATGCTATTGCGTCACCTCTTTTCCCAGTCATTTTGGGGCTTCCATGGTTACGGGCCCATAACCCCCAAATTGACTGGGAAACCGGGTCAATCTCGTTCCCTTCCCCATACTGTCGGGAACATTGTCGCACTTCGGGCCCCGCGGGGCCCCGAGTTCTCCTATGCTCCGAAGGAGACTCTGATTTGAAACAGGTTATTCCCGCAGCCTATCATGGGTTCCTGGATGTATTCAGTAAGCGGGGAGCCAATACCCTGCCCCCCCACCGCCCGTATGACTGTCCAATCGACCTGTTACCAGGCTCTGAGATTCTTTTGGGCGAATTTTCCCCCTATCTGAGCTTGAATTGGGGGCCCTAAAAGAATATATTGAGGACAGCCTCCAGAAGGGATTCATCCGCCCCTCCACTTCTCCAGCAGGAGTGGGAATCTTCTTTGTGGAAAAAAAAGACAAAACCCTGAGACCTTGTATCGACTACCGGGAGCTGAACAGGGTCACGATCAAAAATCGTTACCCGTTGCCATTGGTACCAGAATTGTTTCAGAGCCTAAAGGCTGCGGTTATATTCACAAAACTTGATTTAAGGGGGGCCTATAACCTGGTACGCATAAGAGAGGGGCACGAGTGGAAAACGGCTTTCCGTACCCGGTTTGGCCACTTTGAATACCTGGTCATGCCATTTGGGCTGTGCAATGCACCTGCCACCTTCCAACATTTCGTGAACGACATCTTCAGGGATTTTTTGGATATCTTCGTTATCGTCTATCTGGACGACATACTGATTTTTTCACCCTCCCTGGAGGATCATAGGATGCATGTGGCAAAGGTATTGGGGCGGTTGCGGCAGCATGGGTTATATGCCAAGGCGGAGAAATGTTGCTTCGAGCAATGCAGCATTACGTTTCTAGGCCTGATTATCTCCACTGCGGGGGTCGCGATGGACCCCCAGAAGGTCTCTGCAATTTTAGATTGGCCTGAACCCACGGACAAAAAAGGCGTCCAACGGTTTATAGGGTTCGCAAACTTTTATAGGAAGTTCATCAAGAACTTCTCGGGTCTGGTCTCCCCCATTACTCAACTAACCAAACTTGGAACCTGGTTCAAATGGACACCGGAGGCTCAAGAAGCCTTTCGAAGCTCTGAGAAAGCTATTCACCTCGGCACCCATTCTGGGCCATCCGGACGCGGCCCTGCCCTACATCTTGGAGGTAGATGCATCGGAGAATGCGGTAGGATCCATCCTGTCCCAGCGGAAGGGCACCAAAGAATTACTCCATCCCGTAGCATTCTTCTCGAGGAAACTCGCCCCAGCGGAGAAGAATTACGATATCGGTGATCGAGAGCTGTTGGCTATCAAAGCAGCGTTAGAGGAATGGAGGTACCTGCTGGAAGGTGCCTCACACCCCATATTGATTTTCACAGATCACAAGAATCTGGAGTATCTGAGGACCGCCAAGCGTCTACTCCCACGACAGGCGAGATGGGCCTTGTTCTTCTCCAGGTTTAATTTTCATATTACTTACAGACCCGGATCTAAAAATACGAAGCCCGACGCATTATCCCGTATGTATGAGGACTCCGAAGAAGAACTGGTACCCGACACTATCCTGTCTTCAGGGAACTTCTTGGCGCTCCAGACGGACCTTCGCTCCAAGCTAATGGAAGCATCTACGGCCACGTCAACCCCAGTTGGGGTATCCCTCCAAAACAAGGGGGGACTCCTGTGGAAGGAAGATTCAATCGTGGTACCTGAGGAAGTCCGGACCCTGGTTTTGGGGCATTGCCACGATCACCCGCTGGCAGGACACTTTGGCCCAGTCAAGACTCTGGAGCTTCTCCGGCGCGCTTTTTGGTGGCCAAACATGGCTAAGGATTGCAAGTGCTACGTGAGATCCTGTACCATCTGCCAGAAGAGCAAACCATCGAGGAGCAAAGCCTGGGGGCTGTTGCGACCTTTGCCGATTCCCGAAAGGCCTTGGCAGAGGATCGCGATGGACTTCATA
Source organism: Staurois parvus (assembly GCF_062004578.1). Classification (NCBI taxonomy): domain Eukaryota; kingdom Metazoa; phylum Chordata; class Amphibia; order Anura; family Ranidae; genus Staurois; species Staurois parvus. The sequence continues at coordinate 3,498,522 of NW_028318776.1, forward strand.
GTCGAGCACCCACCGTCGCAAGACCACACAGCAATTCTTGTGGTCATTGATCGCTTATCCAAAATGGCTCACTTCGTGCCACTAAGGAAGACTCCGTCAGCAGCCGAGACGGCGCGAATATTTATCCAGGAAATCGTTAGACTTCATGGAGTACCTGAGGACATTGTCTCTGATCGAGGGGTCCAATTTACATCTAAATTTTGGAGGGCTCTGTGCAAGGCCCTGGACATCAAGTTGTCCCTCTCCTCTGCGTTCCACCCTCAGACCAACGGTCAGACCGAGAGGACTAATCAGACCCTGGAGCAATACTTGCTACACGTCCTTCCTGCAGGATGATTGGTTGTCACTCTTACCCCTGGCGGAGTTCGCTTATAACAACGCAAGCCATTCTGCAACGGGGCAGTCCCCATTCTTTTCTAATTATGGGTTTCACCCTGTCTTTCTCCCTGATTTGGTCTCTGAATGCCCAGTTCCGGCGACGCAGGATGCATTAACCTTCTTCTCCGCTAATAACAAAATACTCCAGGAAGCCATCGCTCGGGCCCAAGAGGACAATAAGAAGGTGTTTAACAAGAAACGAAGAGGGGATTTGGCGTTGCGGCCTGGGCAGAAGGTGTGGTTGGCCACAACCAATTTAAAGATGCTCTGTCCCTCGAAAAAATTGGGACCTAAATTTGTGGGGCCTTTTCGGGTAAAGCGGATGGTCAACGAGGTAGCATATGAGCTTATCCTTCCTGACACGTTCAAAATTCATCCAGTCTTCCACGTGTCCTCGCTGAAACCAGTGATCCCAGATGCCTTCCCAGAACGAGAATCCAGACCCCCGGAGGCCATAACTGTCGAAGAACAAGAGGAATTTGAGGTGGAAACAATCCTTAAGTGCCGAAGAAGGGGGGCCAGACCCAATTCCTAATTAAGTGGAAGGGCTATGGTCCAGAGGACAATTCCTGGGAACCGGCTCATAATGTCCACGCACCTAGACTAGTCCGGGACTTTCTTCGCAATCACCCGTAGTGGAGAGATCGGGTGGGCATCCGGAGGTTGCCCGTAGGGGGGGGCAATGTCGGGGATCGCCGCGGCGCTGGGCTCGGCGCAGGCGCAGTGCACCACCCTGTGCAGGGACGCAGGCGCCGGGACCTGGCCGACCGCGGCAATCAAGTTCGCGCATGCGCAGTAGGAACCGCGCGCGCCTGGCACCAATGACAGCGCAGGGCGGGATATTTAAACGGCCCTGAGCTGTCATTCAGTGCCTTCTGGTCTCTTGAATCCTGTGTACCTGTGAACCTGTTTAAAGTAAGTTATTGACCCGGATTGTGCCCTGACCTTGCTGCTTTCTCATGTTCTTGACCCTTGCTTGCCTGACCTCTCTCCTGAATGCCCCCTATTGGATCTGACCTGCTGTTGCTGACCTGGCGTGTGACCCGACTATTCTTTGCCCGCTGCTCTGTACTGCACCGTCCCCATAGTTACCGACCCGGCTTGTATGACCTTGCACTTGCTCAGCCATCCATCCATCCCTCTCAACGGGGTCTCCAGACCTCCTCATACCTGGCTCTCTCCTGTGGGAGCCCCTGGCGAATACCCCCACCACTGACGGGTGTCCTCAGTAGTCACGACCTGGTCCCGGGGTACTCCAAGTCCATCCCCACCATCAGGGGCTCTGGTGAACAAGTACTCTGGGGCTTAGACTCCGTACGCTGGGAACGACCGATCAGTGGAGTGCTAGTGGTACCGCCGGGCGGTCCCTTACACCCTTGGGTGGAACTTGGCTAGATATATAGGTTTAGCTCCCACCTGAATCTGGTGACACCTCCGATTATACCCAGAACACTTCGACACTTTGAGAATATTTTTTATGGGTTTTATTGAAGAAGACAAACCCTGAAAAAGAACTAGCTGATTTAACACAGGTAATGTACATAAAACACAGATACCACTTTGCATAACACAGTTAGTATGAAATCACAATTCACTCGCCAAAGACTCCAAAAACTGACTAGTATCACACTAACTAGGGTGACATATGAGAGTGACATTGACACATGAAACAATAACTGTTAATGAGTTTTAGCAGCTTATTGACATTTGCTATAGTGGTACTATCTAGAGCAGAAATGTCCTACCTAACCACTGACCAGTGAGATGAAACTTAAAATCTCTCAACGTTGGGGCCCTTTAATCAATGGAAGAGCAGCAAGCTTCTGTGGGGACTTGGAACTAAACACACTCTTCAGCCACAGCACAAGTTTTGAGGAGACAAACCAGTAATATACAGTGACAAAGTTCTCTCATCAATCAGCAGCAGGAATAGCTAATTCTGAGCAGCTTGGGATTTCCAAGATCTGTGTCACTCTGAGAAATAGAGAGCAGGCTTTCTCATGACCATTCTCCAGAGATGAACAGCAAATGCAGCACTATCAAAATCCCCTTTCAACACAGAGTACTCACTGTTTCTGGATTGTCTTCTAGATAGCATTAGACAGTAGTAGAAATCCTCTCTCTTTCAGGAGCTCCAAACTTTGAGAGACACATGCACTTGAGTGGCTGTAATCCTGAGTGTCATACAGGACAATCCTTGGTTTGCACATTGTCCTCCTGCAACAATTTCTCTGCTACACACTCCCAGCCCAGTTTATGGGTTCCAGCAGCACAGAGAGTGAGACTCTGACTTTACACCAGGAGCCCTTGCTCCATGCGATCCCCTGAAAATGTCTCCTTCCCCACATGTGCTTCTTCTTCCTTTTTCCTCTCTCCTTTCCTCCACAGCCAATCATAAGTCCAGCTGCAACAGTGCTGCTATGGGTGGATCCTTCTCAGCTGTAGTAACCACCAATCAGAGCACAGTCCTGATTTTCCTGTCTGTCACTCACAAAGAGGGAAAAGAAAAAAAATGCTTTGCAACTGCTATTTAAGATTTAAAGCAACCAGCACATCTCTACACATGTAATGCTTTTCAATCTGTGGATTGTATGGTGTTACTTTCTGTAAAAGGCAAGATTTGATTACATGTTTGGCCCAGAAAAATGAGAAACCTGGGGATGAGAAGTTGGAAGGAATTACCTTTTTGGGAGGTGAAACAAAGCTGCACCTTCTGGTAATGGTCTATATGTATAGTATCATCCTTTTATCAAGGAAAAATAGATAAGGGCCTTTTCAATGAGGTATTGTGACTCTCTCTTAGCTGGGACAAAGTTGACTAATGTATTAGGTACCTTTTAATGGCCAAAATAAATTTTGGGTTGTTTTGAACGTGGACCAGGAGGGGGTAGGGGGTGTACCACACTCCCTTCAGGCTTTCTCTATCGGGAGTAAGAAGGGTTACCTTTGGTATCCCAGGCAATCTTTGTTTTGTCAACAGTGTTTGGCCTTCAGGCACACAAGGGAATATTGCAAGACTGGAATGACATGCCATAATTGTTTTTAACAGGGTCATAAAATGGCAGAATGCCAGGTAGAAAAAATTTACTATATTTGTGGCAGTGCTGTTTATTTGGCACGGCAGTGTCAGAAGGTAGCACAAGTGTCAACTACAGTTGGTCCATGTGCCCATGAAACAAAAGCCGAAAAAGATAAGAATAAAGTGGTGTCTTATGCTGATGTGGCTAAAGGGGTATGGTTAAACAATGGAAAGTGCTAGAGTGCCATTAGACTTCTCTGAACACAGGCTGGCAGAGAACTCTGGTGACTCAGCTGATCCTTTACCCTGTGATTATTCCCTCTAAGGGAAAAGGAGACAATGCCAAAATCTGTGAGGTCCGTGAGGAGAAGGTGGTGGAGGAAGAAGTGGAAAAGAGAGAGGTGGCCACACAGAGATCTCTAAAGAGGAAACTGGAGGTCCTGGAGGTGTTGGAGAAGTCATTAAGCAGGGACATACACTCACCAGCCACTTTATTAGGTACATTTGTTCAACTGCTTGGTAACACAAACTGCAAATCAGCCAATCACATGGCAGCAACTCAATGCCGTTAGGCATCTAGACGTGGTGAAGACGACTTGCTGAAGTTCAAACCGAGCATCAGAATTAGGAAGAAAGGGGATTTAAGTGACTTTGACCATGGCATGATTGTTGGTGCCAGATGGGATGTTCTGAGTATTTCAAAAACTGCTGATCTACTGGGATTTTCATGCACAACCATCTCTAGGGTCCAAAAAAAGAGAAAATATACAGTGAGCAGCAGTTGCGTGGACAAAAATGCCTTGTTGATGTCAGAGATGATAGAAGGGCAACAGTAACTCAAATAACCATTCATTACAACCATGGTATGCAGAATACCATCTCGGAATGCACAACACCTTGAAGCAGATGAGCTACAGCAGCAGAAGACCACACCAGGTGCCACTCCTGTCAGCTAAGAACAGGAAACAGAGGTTACAATTCGCACAGGCTCACCAAAATTGAACAATAGAAGATTGGAAAAATGTTGCCTGGTCTGAAGAGTCTCAATTTCAGCTACGACATTCAGATGGTAGGGTCAGAATTTGGCGTAAACAACATGAAAGCATGGATCCATCCTGCCTTGTATCAACGTTTCATGGATGTGCAGCCCACAAATCTGCAGCAACTGCATGATGCCATCATGTCAATATGGACCAGAATCTCTGTACTTTGTAATTTGTACTTGATAAGGTGGCCGGTGAGTGTAGTCTGATTTGTCATTACAATCTTTTACCAGTACTGGGCAGGTCAAAAACTTGCAGTCTGCCATGGGTTACTGGAATGAGCAGAAAGCAAAGGTAGGAAAAGTGGAGAAGGCAAACTTAAATGGAGGGTGTTCAGGGTGAAGAACCCTCTAGGATGGTGCAGAGGGAAAACACTAGGGGGAAAGCTGTTAAAAATTTTTTCTCTGTACTTGATGTGGTTTGTGGTCTCCTCCAAAAATGTAAGCAGTGTGTTCTGCAGGTAGGATATCTGTTGTTATGTTCCAGTGAAGTAACCTCTCTGTCATGTCTGGCAGCATGGTCCAGTGGTGTGGTCAGTTGGCAAGGGAAGAAGTAAGGAGATGGGGATTTTGTTTAACCTCCCTAACGGTATTCCCGAGTGTAGCTCGGGGTAAAATGTCTGTACCAAAAGCGGTAACCCCGAGCTACACTCGGGCTTACCATGCCGCGCTGCATAGGGAGTCCCTGCAGCACTTACCTTGTCCTTGGCTCCCACGATGTGTCCCCTGCAGCGTCCCCGGCCATCTCCTCCGGCAGATGCCGGCATCCGCCTCTTGTGTTCCGGTCCCTGTGACGTCGGGACATACGGGCGCCGCCGGCAGTGGGAAATTTGAAAATTTTTTAAAAATGTCATTTTTTTCAAAACAATTTTACATAGTAAAACATTGCTGTTTCAACCCATTTCACATACATTTTGTCCCTAGTGCTTTGTCCTGTCCCCTGTCTGCATTTTGATTGTTCTTTCTGCCTGGAAACTTAGAAAAGTCCATGGCGTCCAAAAAGAGTCCCTTTAGGTCAAAAGCGAGTTTAGATCAGCTAGAGAACAGCGATAGTAAATCAGAACCACTTGCAGAATTGAGTGATAATGATTCGTGGAGAAATTCGTCATCAGAATCTGAAAACAATTTTGCGACTTTGCTCAGCAATGTGCGAACTTGGCGCTATATTTCAAATTTCAGTGTTTTTGGTTTGATTACATTATTGAATTAAATGTATGATTTAGAATCTTGTTCATACAGATTTCAGTGAGTTATTCCTAAAAATTACAGCCTACAATAAAAAAACTACATATTTCCATGCAAAATAATGGTACCGCTTTCAGCATCAAAAATATAAAATAATCATACCGCTAGGGAGGTTAAGGGATATAAATTTAAAGTTATTGAGTGTACACATATTGAATGGGGGGGGGTGTTTGTTGGTGAGTGTGGTGGTCAGGGGGATGGGATTTAGGGGAAAAAATGTTTATGCATTTACTTATTAGCAAGAAAGTTACACATCCCCCTTTTTTCAGCCATTGACTCAGGCCTGGGAAATGCTACAAAGATAAACAGGCATATAAGTGAGCACTAAAGGTGAGCTGCTGTAACACCGAAAAGCACCAACAACCTTCTAAGACCAACTGATATATTAAGGTGAAGCGCTGGAATCATAAATCCAATATGATATATATATCTAATTTCTGTAAAATAAGTGTAGCGCCCCTCTGACCCCTGGAGGCATGTGGGGTACCCCCAGGGACAGTTTGGGCTAGCATTTCCCAGGTAAATCCATAAAGTGACAATCATTTCAAATGCACGTTCCCAAATATAGGTAAAAAATTATAATAAAGTGACAACACTGCAAACGCACATCCAGAAAGGTGAAGATGGTGCTATAAGTGACAAAGTCTGTATATCAATAAATAAATGTGAAGCTTCAAATAAAGTGATCCTCTGTGTATCTTCTGGTGATTAAATAATAGAATTACGCACTCACCAGATGTATAATTCCATCATGCATTTGAGAAAAATTACATCTCAGTGGGTCAGCTGGATCCTCTTATGGACACCTCTATCCTGGTATGGACTTCCTTCTGGGTCATCAATGGGATGCAGCACCTCTCACCTCCTTTCTAAGTGGGCTCTTTTAACGGAAATGAACAGTAAAGTCAAACAGGTCATGCTGCTGCTCCACAGTAAACAAGATTATGTCAGCCGAAGTCCTTCTTGTGTACAAAATTCAATGCAATTGATTCGTGGATTATCTGTATAAATTTCTTTTGCTGCTGGGAAGAAATAACTGCTCCTTTCACCAGACTGATTGTGCATGGGATGGTCTAGTTCGTCATACTCAGCTGGTGCAATTTTGCACACAAGCAGGACTTCGGCTGACATAATCTTGTTTACTGTCCCCCACTCTCTCAACCTCCTAGCAGTCACCGAAACCTGGATCCAAGCCACTGACTCCACCCCCCCTGAGGCACTCACCTATGGAGGCCTCGTCTGGACCCACTCACCCAGACCGAGTGGTCGTAGAGTTGGTGGGGTTGGCATGCTCCTGTCACCGCTGAGCACCTTCCAGGTTCTCCCTAACACCCCCTCTCTATCCTTCTCCTCCTTCGAGGCCCACTGCATCCGGCTCTTCTCCCCCACCCTTCTGAGGATTGCAGTAATCTATCAGCCTCCTGGATCTGTATCCCGCTTCCTGGACGACTTTGCCGCCTGGCTTCCCTTCTTCCTCTCCTCTGAGCTACCGACTATCATCCTTGGGGACTTCAATATCCCCATCAACGACAACAACCCGGCTACTTCCCAACTCCTCCACCTAACCTCCTCTTTCGCGCTCACACAGTGCACACAGTCCTCCACCCACACCGATGGGAACACCCTGGACCTCGTTTTCTCCCACCTCTGTACCCTCCACCTCTTCCCTTTCTCTAACCACCTTCTCACGTTCTCCATCTCCCCATCCTCTAACCCCCCCCCAAAGCATCAAACCATAACCAGCCGTAACCTCCGCAACCTGAACCCGGCCCCCCTCCACTTGGCAGCTGACCGTCTGTTTGACAGTATCCTTCTACTGTTATGCCCTGACCTGGCCACTACTGCGTACAATAACTCACTGTCAGCTGCCCTAGACTCCCTGGCACCCCTAACCACACGTAACATCAGACCCAGACCACTTCAACCCTAGCAGAAAGACCATACTAAATGTCTCAAATGACGCAATCGCGTGCTGGAGCGATAATGGTACAAAACCAGGTTCCCTCGAGCATTCTCCCTCTACAAATCCCCCTTCCTCACTTACACCTCCTCCCTCCATGCCGCCAAGCAGGCCTACTTCGTAACTCTCCTTAACACCCTCTCCACCTGTCCTCACCGGCTCTTCTCCACTTTCAACTCCCTGCTCTCTCCCCCCCCCCCTCCACTCAGTACCTCACTCACCGCCCACGAGATTGCCAATCATTTCCAAAACAAGATTGACGCAATCCATAAGGACATTGTCAATTCACAATCTACCTCTCCACCTAGCCTCCCCCCCTCCATCACCCCCTCAACTCTCCCCTCCTCTGACCTCGCAACCGCACTGCCCCCCACCACACCTAACGTCCCGCACACTATAACCTCCCCAACACTCTGCTGCTTCAGCCCTGCTACCACCGAGGAGGTCACTAAGGTCTTCTCAGAAGCCCGCCTCACCACTTGCCCCCTGGACCCTATCCCCTCTCAACTCCTCCAGTCACCCCCCTCCTCCATCATCCACTCCCTCACCCACATCTTCAATCTCTCCCTCTCTACTGGCGCATTACCCTCCCCCCTAAAGCACGTGCACATCACCCCCATACTCAAAAAACCCTCCCTGGACCCCACTGACCTGAACAACCTTAGACCCATCTCCCTGCTGCCACTCACTTCCAAGCTCCTTGAGCGCTTAGTCTACGAACGCCTAAGCTCCCACCTCACTGACAACAACCTCCTTGATCCACTACAGTCCGGCTTCTGTCCCCTACACTCCACCAAAACCGCCCTCCTAACCACCAAAGCTAATGGCCACTACTCAGTCCTCCTACTCCTCTCCGCGGCCTTCAACACAGTCGACCACCCCTTCCTCCTTAATAAACTACACTCCCTTGGCATCAGGGACTCTGCTCTCTCCTGGTTCTCCTCTTACCTACCCCAATGCTCCTTCAGTGTTACCTATAACGCTGCCACCTCCCCCTCGCTCCCCCTCTCTGTTGGGGTCCCCCAAGGCTCTGTCCTCGGAACCCTTCTCTTCTCCATCTACACCTCCTTCCTTGGCAAACTTATACACTCCCATGGCTTCAACTATCACCTCTACAACGATGACACACAAATTTACCTCTCCACCCCCACCTCACCCCCACAATCTCCGCCCGCATCACCCACCTCCTAAACGACATATCAGACTGGATGTCACTCCATTTCCTCAAGTTAAACCTTTCCAAAACCGAGCTCCTAGTTTTCCCCCCAGCCCGCGCCCCCCCCCCCATCCTCACCATTACGACCAACAATGCCACCATCAATCCCACCCCGCAAGCCAAAGTCCTAGGTGTCACCCTGGACTCAAACCTTTCCTTCCAACCTCATGTCCAATCACTAGCGAATTCATGCAGGCTCCACCTCCGCAACATCTCCAAGATACGTACTTTCCTAACCCCAGACACCACTAAACAACTTGTACACTTCCTTATTATCTCACGCCTAGACTTCTGCAACTCCCTTCTCACTGGCCTACCCCAACGCAGGCTATCCCCGCTTCAGTCTATCCTGAACTCAGCGGCTAGACTCATCCACCTCACCAACCGTTCCACTTCTGCCACCCCCCTCTGCCTATCCCTTCACTGGCTCCCGATTGCCCAACTCATTAAATTCAAATTACTAACTCTGACATACAAAGCCATTCATAACGCTGCCCCAAACTACCTCACTGACCTGACACCCAAATACCACCCTAACTGCACCCTTCGCTCCTCACAAGACCTCCTACTTTCTAGCTCCCTGGTCTCCTCCTCCCACGCCTGACTGCAGGACTTCTCCAGGACTTCCCCCATCCTTTGGAACTCCCTACCCCAATCCATCAGACTGTCACCTACCCTCCTCACCTTCAGGTGCTCTCTGAAAACCCACCTCTTCAGGGAAGCCTACCCCACCCTCACCTAACAGCCGTTCTCCTCCACTCCTCCTACCACTCCATCCCCCACAGCCACTTCCTCCTGTACCTCAACCCCCTCCCTCCTAGTTTGTAAGCTCGAAAGAGCAGGGCCCTCGAACCCCTCGTGTATTGTATTGTTACTGTATTGTCTCATGTACTGTCGCCCCACTTTATTGTACAACATTGAGCAAACCTATTGGCGCTATATAAACACTATATAATAATAATACTGTGGAGCAGCAGCATGACCTGTTTGACTTTACTGTTCATTTCCGTTAAAAGAGCCCACTTAGAAAGGAGGTGAGAGGTGCTGCATCCCATTGATGACCCAGAGGGAAGTCCATACCAGGATAGAGGTATCCATAAGAAGATCCAGCTGGCCTACTGAGATGCAATTTTTCTCAAATGCATGATGGAATTATGCATCTGGTGAGTGCGTAATTCTATTATTTGATCACCACAAAATACACAGAGGATCACTGTATTTGAAGCTTCATGTTTATTTAGTGATATACAGACTTTGTCACTTATAGCACCATCTTCACCTTTCTGCATTTGCACTGTTGTCACTTTATTATAATTTTTTACCTATATTTGGGAACGTGCATTTGAAATGATTGTCACTTTATGGATTTACCTGGGAAATGCTAGCCCAAACTGTCCCTGGGGGTACCCCACATGCCTCCAGGGGTCAGAGGGGTGCTACACTTATTTTGCAGAAATTAGATATATATATTCAAGAATTGATTATTGTTTTTGTCTAAGGTCCTAAGTGGGCAAGTGTTTTGGAGGAGAATGATTGTGAGGTAAAAGGGAATGAAAGGGTTCGGAAAGAAGTGTGGAAATTTAATTCAAAGTTCTCTGAAAAAGGAAGGTATGCATGTGTGGAGAATAACGTGTTAGAGCAACATGATATATGTTTGGGGGAGGAAGACTAGGTTGGGTATAGATATGAAGAAATGTGGGTTGGATGTTAGTTTGAAGAGTATGAAAAGAGAGAAAACACCTGGTATGGAATGCTGGTGTAATTTTGCAATGTATTTTCGGAAATAATTGGTAAATGTGTATATGAAGTATATGTGAAAGTATTGCAAGTGGGAAGAATGCCAAGGAGTAAGTCAGAAGCTTTGATTGTGTTGTTATACATAAAGGGAAATAAAAAAGATTTAATAAATTGGGGACCAATATAACTGGTGAATGTGGAATGCAAGTTGATTGCGAAAGTTATCGTTTGTGTTGGACAGAATGGTTAGGCATGAGCAAGTATATGCTATGCCAGGTAGGACAATTGCAGAAAATGTATCTGTTTTGAGAGATGCATTGTGGTAATGTAAGGAAAGTAAGCAGTTGTGGTGTTGGCAGTTGACTCTGAAAATGCATATAATAGTTTCACATGGTTTTATGATTAAAGAGTTCAAAAACTTCCAAAACAAAATGTCAGAGCTAACTATACAACCAAAACACCTGACTATCAGGCTGTCTAAGCCTAGCACGTGTCAGCCTCTGCAGACAGTTTGACAGCTTTCCACCAGCCTTCCAGCTCTAACAGACATTACTTGTCTGTTCCCCAGGCTCAAGAGCACTGACCGTGTGTTCCAGTTGATTCTACATTGCCAAAAGGGAGAGGAGCAAAACCTGACCTGGACAGAGGATCAGAGGTCTCTAAAAGTATACGAGAGGAGCCTGGGAGATGTTTAAACCCCTAATAGGACTTTGCCAGGCTTCTTTTGAGACACTCTGCTAAAGTATGTATAAGAATGCTATGAATAAGGTACAGTTGGGTGTGGTTGGGGTCTGGAGAAAGGCAAGGGTGTCCTTTGGATGATGTGTCAGTAACGTATAAGTATATAGTGAGTTTAAGGAGAGTAAAAGTGAGGTCAGAATAAAATAGAATATAGGTCTTTAAGGACTCTTCCGTTGGAAGGAAAAGTGTTGATAGTGAAGGTGGCTGTTACCTATTATCTTGTTAATATATAGTTTTTTTCTACTAATATGTTATTGCAATGCAAGATAGAGTGTCATAAAGGACTGCAAAATGGGAGAAAGTAATGAAGAGTAAGAGGAATGGTGGGAAAGGCATGGTGTGGATTGTAAAGTTTTTGGTGGTGAAATATGTAAGCATGTGTGTAAGTAAGAAAGTTAGTTTGGTGGAATGTATGTTGAGATATGCAGCAGGGAGTGTGTTGAGAAAATGGAAGTTGAGCTACAGTATGTGGATTTAAGAAGACTTGTATGTTTTGGAGCGCCATGGTTCTATGTTACAATTGAAAGATGTATTGGGAAGTTTGGTTTGGAGGAAGTGTTGGTTGAAAGTAAAAAGGTGATGAGTTTTTTGGATGAAAGAGAAGTAAGGGAAGGGATAACAGAGTTGGTTAATTGGAAGAAAGATATTACATTGATGATTTTACACAGATATTTGCTAAAAAGGAATTTTAGAGGATTGGGGGTTTTACTGATAGTGAGGAATATCAAAGTGACGGTTGTATAAGAGTAGAGAATGTAGAGCAGGGGTCTCCAAACTATGGCCCTCCGTGTGGTGAGGAACTGCAAGTTCCATGAGGCCTTGCAAGACTCTGACAGCCACAGACAAGATTCCCAGAGGCAGAGGCATGATAGAACTTGTAGTACTTCAACAGCTGCAGGGCCATAGTCTGGAGACCCCTGATATAGAGCATATCTTTTGGGAGAGGTTTTGAGCAGGGGCAGACTGACCATTTGGGAACTCGGCACTGCCCGAGGGCCCGGGGTCAGTAGGGTGCCCCGTGAGATGCCCCTGGTTCCTTTTTCATAGGCTTTTTTGAGTTTGGGCAAGGACACAGGGGCCCCATGATCCCCTATTGCCCGGGGGCCCCATGAGTTGTCAGTCCGCCCCTGGTTTTGAGCGTAAGAGTTTGGCTCTGACCTGTGGGTGGCTATTTTCTGATGGTTATTGTGATAAAGTGAAGCTCGAATCCCAGAATACAATAACGATTTGGAGGTTTAAAGGTTATGTTTACCTTTGGGAGCATGTTACATGTTCTACTAATTTTTAGGGTGGAACATGTAACATGTTCACACTACTACATTCTCTCCCTGACCCTCCACCTCTAGTGACAGCGAGCCTGGGATCTTCTCCCCGAACTCACTGTCACAATTTTTTTTAAAAATGCCCCCTTAAGGTGCCCCACCTACCCGGCCACATCATTCATTCACAGAGTTCTGTGAATTGGAGGACTACAAGTACCGACCTCCGTTGTGGTTGTTGTTTTGTAGCTCTCAATGAACTATCGGGGTGCTGTTGAGCTCTCTAGGTAGGTACGAGGTACAAGGAGACAGATTACACTGATAGTCTGCAGGAGTCCTGCATTACACCTGTGATATGCTGATCATGGGTACAATGCTTTGCAGGCTCCTAGTGAAAAAATTAATAAATGTACATTTTTTTTACCTGCAAAAAGATGTGCATTTTTTTCAAAGGTGAACTTATTCTTTAAGGCTTGGAAAGCATGGAATACACAATTTTATTTATGCTTTGGAGATTGTTATTTTGGTTGGTGAGGATCTTATTAGAGTATAATATGATATAATATGAGTTTATTAATACTGTTTTTTTAGTTCCTTTATTGGGTGAGTGCACAATGTGGTGGAGGGAGAGCGTGGAGGGAAAGTGCAGAAGTGCCTTCAGCTGGTGTAGGGATAGGGTGGAGGGAGAGTATGTTTTAGGCATAGGTTTGTGGAAAGTGAAATATACAGTATATATGTGCAAATTTGACAGTATGTTTGCAATTATTTGGGCATTGTATTCAGGGCTGCTGTTAAAAACAATGGGGGCTCATACAGCCACAGCCAAAAACACAGTTTACTATGCTTCAGTTATGAATGAACACAGAGAGTTAGTACCAACCACTCATTGTGTTCATTCAGGAAAGAAAGGGGCTGGTAAATGTGACATACTGTATTTACCGGACCCTTCTCCCATTCTCCATCCTGAAGGAGCATATCATGTGCTTGTAGGAGGGAAGCTGGCAGCACTGCAGGGGTGGGGGCAGCAGGGGAAACGTATCGTGCACAGGGAGAGTGATGGGTGTGGCTGGGGAGAAAATGACTTGAACCGATCCCCTGTATGGCTCTTTCTGCAGCAGCTTAAAGTCAGAGGGAGGGAGAAGAGAAGAAGCCAGCTTTCAGCTGCTGCAGGGAGAGCCATATAGGGGATTGGTTCCAGTAATTGCCCCCTCCCCCCACTGTGCCAATCACCCTCCCTGCCCACATCCGATTCACCCAGCTGCCTGGGCTCTCTGCTGCTACAGAAGGACTGGTGGTACTGCCTTGAATTCCTGATAGTATTATGTAAGCAATATCTACAGTATATTGTGTTGTTCTGTGTTATGTGGGAGGGCTTGATGTAAAATAGGAAAATATCTTGTTTATTTTTGCTTTTGTGGAAGATTTGTGTTTGATGATTTTCTTGGAAAAACTATATGTAACAATATTTTATTAAAACATTTTATATAGAAGAATAAAAAAATCAGAAACATCTGTGTGCAGTTTTCAATATATGGCTCTATACAGTAATTGTATCTTGTTTTTGTGTTGTAAACAAATAGTTCATAGTGTACAGTTGGCCACAGAGCAAACAATTATTTGTCCCCTTATTTCTGGGATTTGTGGTGGAGTGAGACATGTACGTACAGTACCTTCTGTTCTAAGATCTCTTGCACACTGCAGCTTAGAAGCTCAGTACAACATTTTAGGTTTTTGGCTGATCTAAAATGCAGTCCATTGTTACAATGTGCCTGTACATACAGGAATGTAAACAAGTGCTGCGTATTCTTGAGTAAAAAAAAAAAAGTAAAAATCTGCATTCCTGGTCAGTATTTTGACCAGGTACGCACAGGGCTTTTTTTCAGCAGGAACGTGGGGGAGCACAGTTCCAGCACCTCCAGCACTGGATGTATATAATGGCAAGGGATACTGGGGTGTGCTGGAGGGTCTATTGATGCTTGCTGCTAGAGGATCTATTGTTACTGAAGGGGATCTATTTTTGAGTGGGGGTCTATTGTTGCCTTTCTTTATCTTATAACAAAAAACCTTGGATTGCATTACACATAAAGCAGTATTAAACCCAAAACCAAACATTTATTATATTGCAGCTTACTAATTCTTAGATGTGGTGGCTGCATTCATTTTCTTTTTTAGGCTTTCTTTCTTCTATTTTCATCTGGTAATCCAGACAGTAAATCTGTTGTTTTTCAAAAGGAGAAGCTCTATAGTAGAATGTATCAGTTACAGAGAAGAGACAAACCATTTAACACTGACAGGGGTGTTTGCAATGATCAGCTTTTATTTATTTATGTAAAGACCTTTATCCCAAAAGGAAAAGAAAATGTTTGCTGTAACTGATTATAATGTATTAGCTGGAATTTGGCTTCAATTTGTTAGTGTATCTAAATCTGCTAGAACATCTAATACTGCCCTCTCCCCAGACTTACAATGCTGCTGTCCAAAGATGCCTCTTGTGCTCCTTTGTCTAGAGTGGAGGCATTCTAATACAGGAGGTGTGTTAATGCCCAGATCACCAGGTAAAAACAGAGGGAAAAAGCCTAAAAAAAGAAAACTAATGCAGCCACTACATCTAATGATTAGTAAGCTGCAAAATATTAAATTTTTAGTTTGGGATTTAATACCACTTTAAAGCCCAACTCCATCCAAAATTTTTTTTTTTAACCATCCCTCCCACCTCCATCTAATGCCTCTTAGCTGTCCTTACCTTGTGAAGTCAGTTATACTTTTTTTTTTAGTAACTAGCTGATGCTGTTTCCATCTGTGGGGTCCCATCTGCTCTCCTCTGTCTGAGGTCAAGCCTCTTCTGGATCCTACGAGGAACCTTCTGCTGGAGAGCCGATGGATATTTTTCACATCATGTAGACAGATGGAGCCAACAAAATGCCCAATTGTTCCTCATTTGAAGAGGCTGTCCCTCTTTTGAGACTAAAACTCACTGTCCCTTGTTCCCCTGACCCCTCTTTTAGTCTGATGTATACACCTCAATACAAAATGTACTAAGTTACTATAAAAATTGTTACGATACACTAAACTTCATCTGACCTCTATATTATGGGCAGCACAGTGGCTAAATGGTTAGCACTTCTGCCTGGCAGTACTAGGGTCATTGGTTCAAATCCCAGCCACTGCACCACCTGACTGGAGTTTGCATGTTGTGCCTGTGTGGGTTTCCTCCAGGTACTCCAGTTTCCTCCCACACTCCAAACACATGCTGGAAGGTATTTGGATCCTGTCTAAATTGTCCCTGGTATGTGTATGTATGAATGTAAGTTAGGGACCTTAGATTGTACACCCCTTGAAGGTTAGGGACTGATATGAATGTACACTATATATATGTGTAAAGAGCTGTGTAAATTGACAGTGCTATATAAGTACCTGAAATAAATAATATTACTGCATTTGTAATGTTGAAATGACATGCAATGTCTCTTCTGCAATAAAATACACCTACCTGGCTGCTCACTGTGTTCTCTGGGATGTACACTGAGACAGCTCGGCGTATATTGCTGGCACAGTAACTATGTACTGGGATGACTGACTCCTGTGCATGCGCAGGGGTTATGTCATCCTGGGCCAGCCGATGAAGACAACCAAAGACTGGCACCCAACAGATGATGCCTGCACTGGCAAGGGAAGCATTGCATCAAAGATAAGTTTATCTGTGCTTTGACCACTTACCAAACAGGCAACAGTAATTTTACTGCTGGCCAGCAGCTTGAGTAGGCACCGTGATGTACCAGTACATCACCCCACTCATGTGTACACTGTGGACGCTCCCTTGGGCATGCAGCAGCGAGATCTGATTGTGGTGCTTGGTATTGGGCCCCTGTGATAGACCCAGATATCACATGATCTCTGGGTGATCACAAGCACTCAGTAAACAACAGTCATAAATGGAATCCATTCATAACCTCATTGTTTACCACTGTGTGTGATCTGTGATTGGTCACCAGTGATCACAGGTTACCATGGCCAGTCACAGCACCCTGTACAATGTGATAGCTGTGGCCAATTACAGCATCACAACAGTAAACAATGAGTCATGAATGATCATCATTGTAACAAGCAATCACAGTGTCAAAAAAAATCCCTGTCACTATGGTGACACTGAATTACTCTGATGACCTTATATTTAAAATAAATTGTAAAAAAAAATGCAATAGAAAATTAAATTAAAAAATGATCTAATTTGTTTTTCGTTTACATACTATCACCAGTCAATATTCCTGATCACCACCACACCAGTCATATGATGAAGCTGTACTACACTGGTGACAGTGTGCAAAAAAAGAAATGAAAAAAAAATATTTAATTTCCACATTTTCAAAAAAAATTGACAAAAAAATTACAACTTTAAAAAACTTGCCATGGCTCTTACTAAATACCTTGGACTGTTTACTTTCCAAAAAGGGGGTCATGGGGAGGAGAGAGTATTTGTACTGCCCTGGCATTTTAGGGTCTCGAGAAATTAGATTTGGATACAGTGTTGCATTTAGGTACTGTGTTGTATGACCGAGCAATTGCCAGTTAAAGTACAGCACAGTGCTGAATAGCAAAAAATACCCTGTTCACAAAGGGGGTAAAAGCTTCTAGAGGTCGCGTGGTTTAGCTAAGTGAAAAATGGATTTTATTTTTCTTAGCACTGTGATCAGATATGAGGGGGTTGAGGGAGGGGGCTACATTATATCCTGGTGTTAGACTTTAAGTAGTAATGTATATGTGTATGCCTGCCTGTGTTTTATTGATGGTATTGTGTGAGTGTTTTTTTCTATCAGTCATGATCACATCAAAAGAAAACCCGAGCAATACAGCTTATAAATGGAATAGAAGATATGACCTAACAGTCAAGGGTCAGAAGGCAACAGGCATAGATGACTATTGTGTTACAAATCTTAGGTCGAAGATTCATTTGATGAAATGCCAGACAGGTGCTAAATGCAGACGGAAGCTCCTTGCATCAAAATCTGAGCTGTCACTTAATGACGGAGGATAAAATCCATGCATAATCCAGGTTGTTTTTGCTGTTTCTAGACACATCATTCACGAGTGATCTCTAATCACACAGGCGGCTATATCCATCCAGAAATACATCACTCGTACATGCAGGAAAGGTCTTGTGCACCAAACTAATCATTTCCAACTAATCAATTCGGATGTGTTTACTCTCTGTCACACCGAACGATGTTCTATAAAATTGTACAAATCTGCATGTTTTAAGGTCCACACCAAGCCCTGTATGTGTAATTTGCTTGATAACTGAAAAGTTTATTATCCTGCTGGGGACAGCTGTTTGACACTGTCAGAAGATTTTTTTTTTTCTAGCACAGCTTGTTTAAAACAGGCGAACTGGAAAACATTTAGAGAATTTTAATTCTTTCCACGTCACCATCAGTAACCATAGCTACCAACCTGACAGTGACCAAGGCAATACATAGCAACAAGAACATTTTCAGCATGTCATAAGGAAAAAAAAATATCCTGAAGATAAGAAATGTGGCTGGTAGAGAAAAAAACACAGCGATTGCTAACAGGGATTGTTAATAAGAATCATCACAGGTCACTTCACATGCTGAATTAAAATAGATCACACTGAAAGCTGCAGATATTCCATTTGTGGCTGCTTATCTGAATGATTTAAATTATTTTTATAGTCCATCAATGGAGGACATTGCATGCAGAGGAGCCCTATGCAAACAAAGAGTTTGGGCCCTGCATTTTATGCCTGCTCATGCTGCTTTACAGATGTGCATGTTCCCAACTGCCCCTCATTTGGACCCATATTCCTCTTACCTCCTCAAATGTCCATCTTCATGCACCATTGTGTAGACCAGCCTTTTTCAACCAGTGTGCCCAGGTACCCTGGGGAGCCTTCAGGTTTCTTCAGGGATGCCTTGGCAAAATCCCTAAAAAGTGCTCACAAATTGTATAAAAGCCAGATCAAGCCTGCCTTTTAGTTACACAAAGCCACAGGTTCATTGTTCACCATTACAACCTTCTAGCTGCCAGAATCTTAACAACCAATGAAGTCATTGGTTGATAAGGAGAACATTGGGCACCTGCATGGCATCCTTTTTTGCCCCTTCGTCTTCACTGGGGTCAAATTAGCTGAGTGAGCAAGAAAACAAACTTTGGAATACTAGTCAGTACCAGTGTGCAATGGTGTATTTGCTTTGGAGGAAAAAAATCACCTCTAATGTTGGGTGTTCTACACATGTGGAAGTTGTTACGTTATGTAAAATTATTAATTTTATTTTTTACATTTTTAGAAAGGGGTGCCTCGAATTTTAAAGGGTGCCTTGACTGAATAATAGGTTGAGAAACCTCTATAAGGTAAAAGGGCAACATGTAACTAAACTCAACCGCTTAACTAACCTCTAAATGTCTGTATTTGCTGTTTCTAAAAAACAAAATGAAAGAAAACAGTGGTAAAAACACTTGTGGATTTATCTAATCATTTTTTGCTTAGGATTAGTTCATGGTTTGCTTAACCAATTCAGTTCCGGAGGGTTTTACCCCCTTCATGACCAGGCAATGTTTTGCTATTTAGCACTGCGTGACTTTAACTGGTAATTATACGGTCATGCAACACTGTACCCAAATGAAATGTATGTAATTTTTTCACATAAATAGAGCTTTCCTTTGGTGGTTTTTAGTCACCGCTGGGATTTTTTTTTATTGTATAAACAAAACAAAATCGTAAATTTTGAAAAAAAAAAATTTTTGTACATTCTGCTATAAAACATATCCAATAAAAAATTTTAAAAAATAAAATTTCTTCATAAATTTAGGCTAAAATATATTCTGCTACATGTCTTTGGTCAAAAAAAAATCCCAAAGGTTGTATATTAATTGGTTTGCATGAAAGTTATTATAGCGTCTACACACTATGGTGTATACAAGGTGTGTCCAGAAAGTAATGAGGATGATGTTTAAAGAATTATTATTATATTGAAAAATTTTACAATTGAACCTTGTCTCCTTCAAAATATGCACCTTGTGAGCGTACACAATGCTCCCAATAATTTTCCCATTCTTTATAGCATCCCTTTAAGTGGTATGGCATTCATAGCCTGCGTAGTGGCTGTTGACGTTCTCCACACTATCAAAATGGTGTCCTTTCAAACCCTCCTTCATCTCTGGGAATATGAAAAAGTCAGGGCTGTAGGGTGGATGGTGAAGCACTGTGATGTGTTTTTCAGCCAAAAACTCTCTGACAGCCAAAGAACTTGGTGCATTGTCATGATGAAGGATCCAAGTTGAGCCAATCTCAGGACAAAAAACTCTGTCTCAAGCGATCAAGAACTTCCAGGTAAAATCTTTGATTCACAGTTTGACCAGTAGGTACAAATTTCTTATGCATAATTCCACGTGAATAAAAAAAAACAATGATCATTGATTTGACTTGATTTGCCCATTCAAGCTCTCTTGTGACTAGATGGCATGGGTGTGTGCCATTCTGAACTTTGTTTCTTCCTCTCGGGACTGTATCAAAACACCCAGGATTCATCCCCCGTGATCACACAACTCAAAAAATCAGGCTGTCTTTCCAAACGAGCCAACGGTTCTTGGCAAATGAGTTGACAGTGTTCCTTCTGATCAGGTGACAAGTTCATTGTAACAAGTTTTGCACACACTTTTCTCATGTTCAAATCCTGAGTCACGATTTTATGAACAATTTACTTGGTAATTCTCATTTCCTCTGCAATCATTCTGATAGTAAGCCGTCAGTCAAGGTTGAGAACAGATTTCACTGCATCCACATTCTGTTCTGTTTTTGATGAAGAGGGGAGTCCTGATCGTTGTTTGTCTTCAACAGTTTCTTGTCCTTCCTTGAAGGTCAGTACCTCCATAAGCTTTCCTCACCATTTCCAAAGTTACTGATGCATTTTTACCCAATTTCACACAAAATGTTGTTGCGTACTGCTGTTTCAAACTCGCTTGCATTTTTCCTAATACAAGACACTTGAACAGGGTGTCACAAAAAAGAGTGTCTCCACTCTGATAGGGCTGGAATGCAACTGATCAGTGTTCTCACATATACCTGGCACCCCACCCCAAGTGACCTTGACCAATGTCTCCCTCCACAGAGCCCTTCTCGAGTGTAGGAACTTCCTTCTGATTATATTCTGGGCACACCTCATATGCTGGAATATTTATTTATTTATTTTGTTATATTACTAATGGCGGTGATCAATGACCTATAGTGGGACTGTAATAGTACAGCAAGCAATCTGACACTAACTGACACTGGGTGGGAACTGACTAACTGAAACTGATATCGGTGATAATACTATATACTGTTACTGTACTAATGACACTGGTAGGGAAGGGGTTAACAACATGAGTAATCATGCCTAACAAGAATTACTGCATGTATTTTGTGCTGCTTTTTACAAAAAATTTGCTTTGCATGGAGAAAAAATGGACAAATCATTTCCTTTGTACAGAGCTCTGTGTTGATCTTCAACACAGGGCTCTGGGCTGTGATTGGATACAGCATGTCCAAACCATGAATCATTGTCTGGGACCAGCTGAAAACTCCTGATGTGTATAATCATAGTGGGAGCCAGCGGGTGGGGAAGCGCGTGTGTGCCCGTTACCCAGAAGAGGCCAGCACATGTCGCTGTGCCTGTACAGCCCATCCATAGGTCCTTAAGTGATTTAGGGGGCATGGCAGGGGCGTGTTTTGCCTACATACATTGTACTCAACGGTGGATCTTTTTTCTCATCTCAGAAAGTTCAACATTCATTTTGCAATGTGAACATACACTTTGTAAAGTGAACATGCGCTATTCAATAAATAGTAAATCAACCCCAGTGTCTCGTTTGTGATAGTAATGACTAGATCATATCAGCTGAAATCAGAATTTGCACTAGACCAAGCTGGTGTTTGCTGAGACTCACCAGTTTGCTGAGAAAACCAATCTACTCAGGTAAACTAGTAAGGGGTCCTTTAGACCTCTTACCTGTTCTCTTCACCAATCTGTTATGGAGAGCCTGTAAATCCGAACCCACACCCAGAACGTCTGACCAATGGATGGAGGGACAATAGAAGTGTGCCTTAAGCTGGGCATACCCACATAGATTTCTCTAAACAGCGGGGATGGATTAATCTCCTCTGCCACCATCTGCAGCTGTCAAAATACCAGAACAGTTACTATAGCTGACTGGCTGCAGTCACTATTTGGCTCACAGTTTTTCACTTAAGTCCTTTCTATCTTTAGATCAGTTTCACAGTATTCAGACTGGGGCAGTTTATAGAAGAAGGCAATCTGGAAAGTGCACAGAGGACAACCCAAAATAAACCCAAATACCCTCAGCACTCTTAACCGTGAACCCCAATACCCTCAGCATACACACCCATCATGTCTCAAACGCAATCAGTAGACTATCGTATGACAGGCTGCAGGCAGATGTTCACCTCTGGCAGGGATGAGCTCAGGTGTGTTCAGATCCTACTCTGAACCCACCTGAGCAAGCCAACTAGGAAGCTGTCACCTGTACTGGCCAATCATTCCTCACCCTGCGTGTGTAGAAGGGGCATCTATGCATGCACCTGTGGGGCCTCAAACCCTTATGATTGGCTCAGTACAGTGACAGCTCACTCAGGTGGATTCAGACTAGGATCTGAACACACCTGAGCTAATCCCTACAATGAGGGGAAGATCCCTACTGGGCAGTAGCCCTGTTATTCCCAGGGTCCTTGATGTCAAGCACAAACTTCTCCATGCACATCACTTCCCTGCTCATCCGAGACATACGTGTTCTGTAGGGTTAGTTCTTTCCATGGTTTCAATTCAAGGCAATGTTCACTTTTTTTTTCAACTTTATTGAAGTGTTACAACATGACACTTTATTAAAATCTATGCACCACAGCACAAATCAACATGGTGCAGTGGGATTTGCTAGATAAAAATGCAACATATCTGCAAACAGAAAACAGTTGTTTTTCTATTTGCCCTTGCTTGAGCCCGTATTGGTTTAGTGAGTGAGGCTAGCTCCCACCTTCTGGGTTTGGCTTTAAAATAACTATTATATATATATATATATATATATATGTTTTTTGGGGGGTTTTTTGTTTCTTGTATTTTTTGTGACCACTTCTTTTCTTTGTGAGTGTATAATTGTTGAGCACCAAAACAAGACTCAGCAGTAAGGCAATGCAAGCTTTCCCTGATCATCTTTGTGTAATCTGTGCTTTCAGTTAGCAAGGTGTAATGCAGGGAGTGTGCAAAATCCTGATGGCGATTGGAGTTGCACTTTAAGGCATACGTTAATGTACAAACAGTTATATGAATTGTCAGCTATGGACTGCAAAAGATGAAAGCGTTCTGAAGGTCACAGCGAGGGAGAAACGTCTAGGGTGTGAGTCTAACTGATGTAGTGTATGATAATATTTGTTATGCCCCCCTCTGAGATTATTATTGTACTGCAGAGGAATCGAGTAAGCTGCAATCCATTTTCAAAAGACATAAAACAGAAAAAAGTGAGCAATGCTTCATTTTTCCGTATTGCTATAGGACATCTTTATGAATTATTTACTTGTACAAATAAACATCATGCTGGATGGGATGCACAATGTGCATAGAAAATGTTCATCATTTGTATAGTGCAAGGGGAATGACTTAAAATATATGAAAACCAAAAAAATGCATTTTTCATTATGTTTGCCATCATATCTCTCTGTACACAGTTTTTTAAGCAAATCATTTTTTCGTGAATCTGTTGCAAAGTTTCATGAGGTCTTGCCAGTAACACTTCTTGTTGAAGGCTAACAACTCTAAGTCACTGTCTCAGATTAAGAAGCAGCATTGTCAGCCTGTTGTGAGATTTATTTCAGCTGACAGTTGGGCTGCCCTTTCTAACAGACCTGATAGGCAGCTCAATGGCCAACTAAACGAGTGCACACAGCATGCTGACAACACTAATGCTAATTGTGAGGCAGCAGTTTAGGGTTGTTATGATGTGATGGGAAGTGCTGTTAATGGCAGAGTCTCCAAGTCAGAAACTTTGCAACAGATTCCCTGATTCACCAAACATAAACTATTTGAACCAGAGTCAAATCATCCATGAAAAAAGCTAGGCAGGAGTCTGGGGCTGAGTTGATGTCCTGGTGGATTTTCAACCTTAAGGCTGCATTCACACCTGAGCGTTGTGTTTTTGATCTTTTTTTCTTATTATTTTTTACATTTTTTATTATTATTATTTTGTTAGGTTAAGGGGTTAGAGTTAAGGTGTTAGGGTTAGGATTAGGGGTTAGAGTTAGGGTTTGGGTTAGGTGATAGTGTTAAGGGTTAAGGTTAGGATTAGGGTTAGTGGTTTAATTTAGGGTTATTATGCCTGTTACATGCCTGATGAAGGGGTCCTGCAAGACTCCGAAATGTTGCCTTGCTGTAAGTATGTGATCATTGATTAAAACTTTTGGACCCATATTGGTGATCCTTGGTGTGCTGATGACATTCTCCCTTGCTGATTCTGTTTGGTTCAAGCCGACGGTCGCTGCAGCACGCCCTTATACACGCACAGCCATTTCTAAGGCAGGAACATGTGCGTTTGGATTGTACACTTGGTCCTGGACAGGAACCATCTTGTGAGGGAAAATGCTTAGCTCAGGGAAAGGTTCCAGGTAAGAAGAGATAGCTCAGTGAATTCTCCTTCTACTTTATATATATACAGTGGTAATTGGGACGGAGGCGTGGAGTCAGTGCAGGCTAGAGGAATATCCAGTGCATATGCAGGAAGGAACACTACCCCAAATGATGGAAGCCATCCTCCAGTAACATACCTGAATAATACTGAGACTGCATTTCTTTTTTATCACTATATATCAGTGCAAAGAATGGTTTGTCTGTTACTCACACCAAATTTACTCAAGACTTATATATAAAACATAACGGTGCATTACTGTGTGAAATTGACCCTCCCAAACTGGGTACCTAATACTGGCCCCATCTACAAGGTCACTATGCTGGGAGCATACAGTGAGCACACTCTCAGCACCGAAACCTTTACCGCCCATTGACACATGTGTGTAGCACTTTTTTTTCTGCTACACATATGAATTATGAGGGCAGCAAGAGGTTTTGCTGAGGTCTGATGGGCACTACAGACAATGTAAATGGTCCATTGAAACTTTTTTCAATGTCAAATAAAAGTGATTGGTGAGGGGGGACAAAGCTGCTATCTTGCCTACCTAAATCCATCCCTGGTATGATGTCAACTGAGCATTTATGACCACTGACATGTAAAGTGAATAACCAGAGGTGTGGACATTTCTGAAAAAACTACTTGTCCAGGGATTAAATCGGTGTCCCAATCTACTTGTCTCTCATGACAGTTGTCCTGATGAAAAAAAATACCTTTTAACCAAAACTGTATTTAAATCTGAGGCACTTTTAGGAATGTCTGAGGCTTTTAAAAACAAAAGGGGCTTTATGACAACTTAAATGTTTAATATTTTTAACATTACGCTGTTTCTTTCCTCCTCATCTCCCTGCTTGTCTCCAGCACCTCACATGGGGACTATCAAGGAGGAGAGAGACCTTGCAGTGTAATGAGCACTGATTGGGTGCTCATCAGGAAAGGGGAGTATCAGGCTTATCCTTTATCCCTTTCGCTACCAGGCACTTTTTGCGCCTTTTGCACACATTTAAAAAATCATTTTAGGCCTGAAAATTACATAAAATTCCCAAATCATTATATATTTTCTGGAAGTAGAGTCCCTAGAAAATAAAATAGTGGTAGTTACAATTTATGTCACAAGATATTACCACAAGTAAAAAATACACTTCATTTTATGGCAAAAAACAACAATACATTATCCATTTTCTTTGTAAAATATAAAAGACGAGGTTGCACCGAGTAAATAGATACCCAACATGTCAAACCTTAAATTTGCCTGCGATTGTGAAATGATGACAAAATTTAGTACCCTATATTTTCCTTAGGTGACACTTTTAAAGCTCTTTACAGGCCATCATTTTAGCGTCACAGAGGAGGTCTGATGCTAGAACTATTGCTCTCACTCTGGTGTGCAGGGCAATATGTAACATGTGTATTGCAATCAACATTTTCATGTGTAGGCGCCACAGTGTGTGCTTTTATGTTTGTACGTGTGTATATGAGGGGGAGGGTGGCTTCTAAATTTTTTGGGGGGGTTATGTGCTTGGGTGTAACTTTAATTTTTTACAATTAAAAAAACTATATTTTTTTTTTACTTACCGTAACCTTTTTTTTTTCTTCATCACACCGGGGACAAATAGTTCTCTATGTGATGATTTTTGGTGACAGGTTCTCTTTATTGAGACATCCAGGGACTAAAAGACCCTGGATGTCTCCCCTGTACTCCACTGGATGTAATGCAGTGCACATCGCACTGCATTACATTCTTTCTCAGCCTTGATGGGCGGGAAATCTGTCAATGAGGACGCCCATTATGACTTCACCTCCGGGTCAGGACAAGAAGAGGAGGGGAGCGGATGTTTCTGCTCTCCTCCATCTCCTCTACACACTGGCACCCACTGAACTGGCAAGATGGAGGTACACAGGGTGGCGGAGAAGGCTGGCACTGTGGGCTGTGTGTGAGCAATCGCTGCTGCCCGAATGCTTACACCTGAAAGGTGAGCCCTGCAGCTTGCTCACAGCAAGGCTAAAGGTTTAAAAACACTACCTGCCCAGTGCCAGAAAATACATGCCCTGGGTGTTGGGCGATACAAATTGAACATCCCTGATAACATTGATTATTTTGTTACAATGGCATCTAAAAGTGGGTGGGATGCAAGTGAACATGTTGTCTCATAAGTTGATTTGTTGAAAGCAGAAAAAATGGGCAAGCGTACTGATTTGAGTGACTTTTGCAAGGGCCAAATTGTATATAATGACTAGACAACTGAGTCAGTGCATCTACAAAATTACAGTTCTTATGGATTGTTCCCAGTCTCCAGGGGCCAGGACCTACCAAAAGTGGTCCAAAAGAAGGAAAAACAGCGAACTGGTGATAGGATCATGGGCAGCCAAGGCTCACTGATGCAAGTGGGAAGCAAATTTCACGGATGAACTTATTGCACAGCTGGCAACCTATCACGGTACCATGCTTGAATTCACTGAGCTCCTGTGAGTGACCCATTCTTTCACAAATGTTTGTACAAGCAGTCTGCATGCCTAGGTACTTCATTTTATACACCTGTGGCCATGGATGTGATTGGAACACCTGAATCCAATGATTTGGAGGGGTGTCCCAATTCTTATATACTCACTGGTCACTTTATTAGGTACAACTTTCTAGCATCAGGTTGGATCCGCTTTTGTCTTCAGAACAGCCTAATTATGCGTGGCATAGATTGAACAAGGTGTTGGAAACATTTCTCAGAAATTTTGGTCCCTATTGACATGGTAGCATCACACAGTTGCAGATTTGTCGGCTGCACATCCATGATGCGAATCTCCCATTCCACCACATCTCAAAGGTGCTCTATTGGATTGAGATCTGGTGACTGTGGAGGCCATTGAAGTACAATGAACTCATTGTCATGTTCAAGAAACCAGTTTGAGATCATTTAAGCTTTGTGACATGGTGCATTATCCTGCTGGAAGTAGCCATCAGAAGATGGGTACACTGTAGTCATAATGGGATGGACATGGTCAGCAACAATTCTCAGGTAGGCTGTGGCATTTATAAACGATGTTCAATTTGTACTAAGGGGCTCACAGTGTGTCAAGAAAATATCCCCCACACTATTACACCACAACCAGCCTGAACCGTTACAGGACGGATCCATGCTTTATCTTGTTTACACCAAATTCGACCTACCATCTGTATGTCACGGTTGAAATTGGGACTCATCAGACCAGGCAACATTTTTCCAATCTTCTGTTGTTGAATTTTGGTGAATTGTAGCCTCCGTATCCTGTTCTTAGCTGACAGGAGTGGCACTCGGTATGGTCTTCTGCTGCTGTATCCCATCTGCTTTAAGGTCTGACATGTTGTGTATTCAGAGATGGTATTCTACATACCTTAGTTGTAGTGAGTGGTTATTTGAGTTACTGTTGCCTTTCTATTATTTCGAACCAGTCTGCCCATTCTCTTCTGACCTCTGACATCAACAAGGCATTTACGTCCATACAATTGCCGCTCACAGGATATTTTCTCTTTTTCAGACCATTCTCTGTAAACCCTAGAAATGGTTGTGCCTGAAAATCCCAATAGATTATCAGTTTTTGGAATACTCAGACCAGCCAGTCTAGCACCAAGAAACATGTCAAGTTCAAAGTCACTTAAATTCTCTTTCTTCCCCATTCTGATGCTCAGTTTGAACTTCAGCACATTGTCTCCACCACATCTACATGCCTAAATGCATTGAGTTGCTGCCATGTGATTGACTGATTAGTAATTTGTGTTATCAAGCAATTGAACAGGTGCACCTAATAAAGAGTATATGATGTATATAATGAGTGTATGTATATTTTTTATTCTTGTATACTGTTATGCTAATTTATACATGTTTCTCTTACAGCAATAATGAAAAAAATTCAGTTCACTCAATGTTTCAAAACTTTCGCAGGAAATTGAAAAGTTGCTTTGATTTTATAAGAACAATACACAGCCTTAACAATCATTTATTACTGATGCAAATGTTATATTTATGGTGTACGCTACAGATATCTATTCTTGAAGGATGGATATAATACTTCACTTTAAAGGTTTCCAGCCTTTCAAATTAACACGCAGAAATTGTCAGAGCACAAACTTGCAGGTGAATGAGTAAATCTTAGTAAGAATGGCTTGGAGGCATTCAGAGTCCCTGCTGATTGGTAATCTCAAAAATCCCCAAACTGTTCAGCCAGCATGAAAATGCAACGTGCCTTCACCCGTTTTATATTAAAAGTCTACAATATCTATTTTATAGAAAAACAGGATGAAGAGAATGTTCCAAAGAACAAGAAATGGTGCCTGCTGTGTCAAGAATGTTATTGACATCAAGGGACATTTTTTGTGTTAGCTTTAGTACAAGCTTATATGATTGTACTTATCTCAATGTGCCACATTTAGTAAGACACATAGCACCATACCATATACAGTATGTAACGTATCTAATAATATGCAGAAGGCAATGAGTGTCTGATTGTTCATTTGAGGATAATAAGCCATATTACATTTTTTTGTTGGCATGCACATACTGTGTACGGCCATGCTATTTTTACCAAGGCCTTGCATTCTTCCAAGAAATTACATCTGGACCTTGTCTGTTTTATATACAATATACCAAAATGTATGCAAAGCAATATAGCTTTGTATCCTTATCAAAATGTCCCTAAAACTCTGAATTAGAAATATAGAGCTAAACAGGACTAAAAAAATGGAAAAATGGTAAATCTCAACTCCAGCACTCTACTTCCCCCCACCCCTTATTCCCCCAGGAACATCTAGTGGTCTAATTGCAGAAACGGTACAGAGATTATTGCAGCAAAAGCTCAGGGGGAAGAAAACCTGTGCAGTGGAATTTATTTTCACTGCTGGACACCTTAAAAAAAGGTCAGCGGTCACTACATTAACTTTTTATGATTTTAGTCAGCTAAATGTGAAATATTGCAAATGATTATGTTGCATTTTTATCTGCAGTCTGAAGGTGGCTGCCAAAAGTAAAAAAAAAATACTTCTCACCAACTCATTTTTGTAGGGTCTCCTTTGCTAAATAAAATGTGTTATTTACAAAACTCAATAGCTCAAGCTGGAATGTATACACACAAATCAATGGGTCAAAGCAATGACTTAACTTTCTACATTACCCTTCCAAGGGCTCTGTAGGAAAATTCAGTCAGGCACGGGTTTATGAAAAGTAACATTATATGCTGTGAAGTTATAATTCATTTAATTAATAATTAACATGATCTAAACCATTGTAGTTTCGTTTTAACACGGAAAAGGTACATATTGCAATAGCGCAAAACAACCAATCAGCAATTATCTTTCATTCTTCTAATTGACTATCACATCTACCATTGGTATGATTAGCCAGGATAGAGAACTAAACTTAGGAATCATAAAAAACACAACATGTATATTCCCTTATCAATTTATCATAACATAAAAAAAAGAGTTAACAATACATAATTTTTAACAAATTCTAGACAACAACTCGTATTCCTAGACCCAAAGGTCTTTCATCCTCCTTTTTACTTATAGAGTAACTCTACTTTTGTTGAGAAAAAAAACCCTCTGGGTAATCTATGTACATTGCAAGGATTTTAACAAACTTTTGTTATTCTGAAGAAATAGCTGTTTGTCTGTTTCCATGTGCAAAATGAATGTGAATAATATGGGATGTGGGAGCCATTTTATAATTATCAATCACCTGCTGCACTTGATGGTTTTAATGAGGAAAGTGGCAGGGTCAGCATCTCCTTAGACATGATTTCCCTTTGGGAGTATCAATTACATTATTGTTGTTGAAGAAGCCCAAAATATGACTTGTATCTTAGTGCAGATTTCTGGGAAAATCAGTAAATCACTCACACAAGCAGGAATGACATTTATGGGGGGGGGGTGTTCTGTACAAAATCTGTGTACAGACACCTCCAGGTTGCCATATTGCATTTTACAGACAATTACAGTGATGCAGATTGAAAAGGAAAGGACATTTTTAATAACATTACAATATAACTTACATACAGTACATAGCAATTATATATTGTATGCTATATTTGTTTTTGCTATTGTTTCCATGAAAGTGCAGTTACCCTTTAAAGTTCACCACTGTATTCACACTGTACATTTGAGTCCTACTCTAAATGAATGTCATTGGGATTGATCTCATTGAACATAAGACTGAGCTTCTAAGAAATACCTACACTCCATTTCAAACACTGTCATTGATTAACCACTTGATGACTGAGCTATAGCTGAACGATGGCTACAGAACCGAATGAACGAATGAGCAATAATTAATGTTTCTCATTCTGTTATGCTTTCAACTACATGAGCAGTACTGGAGAGAACCTGGAGCAGCATTCTCTCAGGAAAACTATTTTAATCAATATTTTCTCTTTATTTATCTATCACAATAAGATTGATATTGCAGCTTATTTGAATATAGGCCCATATGAAGAAAGTGATTGTGTATGAGATGCTGATCAGATATGACTTAGTTGGTGTCATGTGAAATGAGCACCTTTACCTGGTCTAGAAGATGTAACCTTCACTATAAAATCTATTTGAACGACTCATAGGAAGAGATTTGCTAAAACTGGAGCACTCAGAATATGGTGCAGCTGTGCATGGTAGCCAATCAACTTCTAACTTCAGCTTGTTCAATTATGCAGGCCATACATGGTTCAAATTCCGAACGATTTTTCATCCAAAAAATCGAAATCATCATTCGCTCGGTAATCCGATGGTGCCATCAATGATTTTGAAAATCGGGCGACCAAGTCATAAAGTTCACCCCACATAACAGGCAAAACATCTGTTCCTTCCAGGTCACAGCTCATGTGCATATTCTTTTTGGAAAAATTATCATAAGCTTTGACCATCATTGAGTTGAAAATCGGTAGTTTTTCATGAATTTTCCAACATGCCCTATCACCGAAAAGGGGAGGAACCACGAAAACCGGCCGGTGCCATTGACCCACTAACAGAGCGAAAATCGTACGATTATTCTTAGGTCCGATTTTCAGATGAAAAATCGGTCAAATTTCGACCCATGTATGGCCGGCATAATGCTTTGGCAATAAAACCTGGCAGCTGATTGGTTTCTATGCAGAGTTTCACCAGATTTTGCACTCTCCAGTTTTCGTAAATAACCCCCATAAAGT
Source organism: Staurois parvus (assembly GCF_062004578.1). NCBI lineage: Eukaryota > Metazoa > Chordata > Amphibia > Anura > Ranidae > Staurois > Staurois parvus. Next base: position 3,529,968 of record NW_028318776.1, read on the forward strand.
CAACACAGGGTCGACAGTAAGCAAGGCATGGCATTGCCAAAACATAATAATATAAATGGATTTCAAGGTGTACTATTTCTCTTTTTTATTTAAATGCTTTACACACATTAAAGATCTCACAGCAATTCAGAAAATTGTGTAGCATTTCAGTAGCATACGTGTAGCCCCCCCTGACCTCCAAAGGCTAGTGGAACCCTTGGGACAGGGTGGGCTAGCATTTCACCATAGGGTGTAGGCCTCTGCAGTAGTGGAGAAATGCATACAAATAGAAGCTACTCATTTTTAGGTGCCAAACAAAAGGAGTTCATTGATTTTCATTCAAAACTGAGAGAGAGTTAAAGGCACAGGACATCCATGGTATCCTGAATAGGAAAACAAAAGTACTTACTGTTTTCAGAGATGGGGAACCTTGACGACAACCAGGCACTCTGTGACTGTAGCTCCTGTCTGTAAAGAACAAGTCAGTTCAGCTAACAAAATATATATCATATATATATATACTGTATATGTATATATATATACATATATATATATATATATAAAAGACCTCTGGGGGCTAAACAGAGCCCATTTCATATATCCAGTGGGACTCTTTTTTGCTAATTTCCCTCACTGTATTGGCTCCTCTCCAGTGTTTGTTGTGCTTCTCAATACCCCAAAATTCTAATTTATCCGCTTGTTTATTGTGAAACTGTCGAAAATGCAGCGGTACATTATGGTTTTTGAAGCCTTTATTAATATTGTAAACGTGTTCTTTAATACATTCTTTAGAGTTCTTTTAGTTCTACCAATATAGATCAAATTGCATATGGACATTGAGAGCATATATTACTCCTTTTGTATCACAGGATATAAACTGTTTTATCTTATATTCTTTACCATTAATAGGATTACGAAATGTTGACTTGTGTTTGGGGTTGTTCTTTGTTCTCCTGCAGCTGTAGCATCGACCACAGGAGTAGAATCCAATCCCTTGGAAGAAACTTAGTTTGCTACTTATACCTGGTGGTTCCAAGATGTTTTTGACCACTTTATCTCGGATATTTGGCTCTTTTTTGTATATAAACCTAGGTTTATCTTGGATGATGTTTTTAAGATCTTTATCCAATTTAAGTACCTTCCAATGTTTGTTGATTATGTTTTGTATGTCTTTATATTGTTTGTTGAATGGCAACACCATTAATACGTTTGTATTCTCTGTATTAACCCTTTGTTTATTTTCCAACAGAACTGTTCTAATAATTCAATCTGGTTTTTTTCTTGCTCAGTAACTTCTCTTTTGTACCCTTTGTCTGTAAACCTTCTGATCAAAATATTACTTTGTTCTTTATACACTGTTATATTAGTGCAGTTTCTTCTTAAATGCATAAATTTTCTTCTGGGGATGTTCTTTTTCCAGGGTTTGTAATGACAGCTATCAGTAGGTATGTATGCGATTCTGTCAGAATTTTTGAAATATTTTTTGTATATATATATATATATATATATATGTGTATAGTTTTTAATCAACATATATCCAAAAAATGTACCTCCTTTTTGTTTATGTTCCAACTCAGAGTAATATTTTTATTATTCACATTAAGATTTTTATAGAACTCAATAAGTGAAGTTTCATCGCCATTCCATATTACCATCAAGTCATCAATAAATCTTTTATATATTACTCTCTTCTTTGATTATGACATATCATTTCCTCCTCCCATTGTGCCATATACAGGTTAGCTATGCTAGGGCCAAAACGAACACCCATAGCTACCCTCTTTACTTGTAAATAATATTAGTTTTGATACCAAAAATAATTATGATGTAAGCAAAACTTAAGGCATTTCAGTAGATATTTTTTTTGTTTTATGGGTAAGGTAGAATATTTAGTTAAAGCCCATTTGGCTGCTTCGATGGCTCCATCATGATCTATAATAGTATAGAGCGATGAAACATCAACTGTACTTAAATGTATATTCTTATTTATTTGAAGATTTTGTGTTAACTGAATAATATGCTTAGTATCTTTTAAATATGCTTTAGTTTTTTCTACTAATGGCTGTAAATATTGGTCTATGTATTCTCCTAATCTAGCTGTAGGTGAATTGATACCATTGATGATAGGTCTTATCAGAGGATTGATGTTATCTTTGTGTATTTTGGGTACAGAGTAGATGATAGGCAATTTGCAAACAGAAGGTACTAAATATTTTACTTCTTAATCATTAAGTATATCTTTCTTGCTCCCATATTTTATTAGCTTAGTCAATTCTTATTTGTACACTTGTGTAGGGTTTTTTTCCAATTCTTTATATGTATCTCTGTCATTCAACATTATATTCATAGATTGTTCATAATATTATTTAGAGAGCACTACAATTTCCTCCCCTCCCCCCTTTATCTGCAGGTCTTACTACAATGTTGTTCCTACTATTCAGACTTTTTATACCTTTCTTTAAAATGTGTTCTTCTTTATGTTTTTTTTTATTTTTAGGGCTTCTAAGTCCTCTGTAACTAATTTCCTGAAAGTGTTGATATAATGGTTATCAACACTTTCAGGGTTGAACAAAGACTTATTCCTCAGATTGCTATGTTGTATAGTTTCTGATTCGCTGGATACGTTTTCTTTTATAAGATTTTGGGCATAGCATTTTTTTTAATTTAAATTTCTGATTAATTTCTGTAGACTAACATATGCTTCGAATTTGTTAAGTCCTTTAGATGGTGCAAATTTTAAACTGTTATCCAATACATGGATTTCCTCATCTTTCAGAGGAATATTACTGAGGTCGAAAACCCCTTCCCCTTTCAGTCTCTTCTTTTTTTGTTTGTTATTTCTTCCTCCTCTACTCCCCTTTTCCTGATTTTTCTTTGGTATTCGTATTTTCTATGGTGGGATTGTGATTCCACCCTAAAAAAGCATATATGGCCGATGGGTACAATGTTACGAGGAAGTGGATACATAGATTTATAAACAGTAACAATTGCCACATATCTAGAAAATCACCTTGTATAATAGCAACATTGTTTCTATTTAGTTTACATAACGGCTGTCACCTTCTATAATAGCAATGTTGTCTCTATTTAGTTTGCATGACGTTTGTCCGTCATGGACAACCCAATGAGTATGGTCCCAAAAAGATGGCTGCGGCCATGAGAACTCCAAGAAAACGGTGTTGAGCAACTATATAAGAAGGATGGGTAAGGTGATCATCCTATTACATTCCCCTGATGAAGCCAAGTGACCCTGTGGCGCAACGCGTAGGGGAGGGTTTTTGACGTCACCACGTGCCCAGCTACAGACAGCGAGTATAGTCTGTGTGTGTAAGACACACAGAGGAGGATCTCTGAAAATTTGTAATAAGTGTTTTTTTACCATACCCAAAGCGTGTTATATTGTCATATCATGTGAGTGCACCTACATATGGGGCACTAAATAAATTTAATTTAAAAAAAACGATAAGGCACTATATATTTTTTCTTTCTACTTTTTCTACTGCTTAAACGAGGGATAATTGGAGAGAGGAGCAGAGGGATGGAACAAAACCCTGCACTGCAGGGAGGGAGAGATCCCGTCATCAGCACACAAGGAGAGATCTATCCAGGAGAACACAGAGGATTTCCAAGGCTCATCCCTTCTGGAAGGATCTAGCCATAATATCCTAATCATCATTTACTTGGATACAAAGTTATGTCTGCTTTAATTAGGCTTACATGAAGGTGAGCGCATATGAATGTTAATATTGAAGCACAGATTGAAAACAACGCATGGAATATTTAAATTATTTTGGGACAATCATACATTTATATATTTTTTTCCCTTTCATATATATTGTTTCACGTTTATATTAAATGTATTTAATTGAGTTGAATAAGGCACAGTGGATTGAAGTATATATATATATATATATAAAAATTGATTTATTATTATTTATTTTATTTTTATATTGAATATATTATAATGCATGTGGCACAGTGGATTCAAGGATAATACACTTATATATCACTATTTATTTGGATTTTATGGATTAAGTTATTAATTAGGAAAAGATAATTGAAAGTTTGGGGCGCGGTAAGTCAGTTCAGCTGCCAACACACTGGGGAAAAGACACCTTAATCCAGTGAGATCCAAGCATCTGATCTAAGCTTCTTGGCCCCTCAAAACATCTGGAGTTCCTTCATAGCCCCTCAATCCCCAGGTTATGACTTGAACCCAGGCCTTTGCCCAGCCACATGGTTACCCAGCAGGCCTAAGAGAATTTAACAGTCAAACACATTCCCCCTAGGTGAAAGAACACACTGACGTCTTAAGGTCACTCCAACCCAGGGGCGGACTGACCATTTGGAAACTTGGGCACTGCCCGAGGGCCCGGGGTCAGTAGGGGGCCCCATGAGATGCCCCTGGTACCTTTTTCATAGGCTTTTTTGAGTTTGGGCAAGGAAACAGGGGCCCCATGATCCCCTATTGCCCGGGGGCCCCATGAGCTGTCAATCCGCTGCTGCTCCAACCAATTATTTCTACCCTCTCCCAGCATGAACCACTGCTAATATACTTCTTAGTGGTTTGTCAGGGAGAGATAGATATTTCTAGATCTGATTAGTACAGCTCTCATGCAATTGCCAGAGACACAAGCAACACCCACTGGTAGCAGACAGAAACAAATAATAGCCAGAGCTTATAAAAAAACCTAGGGCAGGCCACACATGATGCGTTTTACTTGATCAACCAGTGGGTTGAATGACAAAAAAAATGAGTCGATACCCCACTGAATTTGTGGATGTGGGAATCCTCCAGCCAGCTGTGCTATTGTATTCCGCCGGCTGGGAGCCTTCCCTGCCAGCAGAATATGATGATCAGTGTTGCTGGCCATAGCCGGGGGCACTGATTATTTGGAGAAAGCACGACAGACTGGTTGTACACAAGTCGATTGATATTGTGAGGTCTATATCACTGCACTGTACTATGTGAAGTATTAGCAACTTCATTCATTTTATACAGGTAAGTATATAGTGAAAGTCAGCCAACATAGTGAAGGATGTAAATTGGCCAAAAATTATTCATACCCGCTGTTTCTTAAAACCTTGATTTTTTTTTTATTTCCCCATTGAAATGAAATAGGAAGATTAGCTTAGCAGGCAATATTGAAGACTTCTTCCTACTGACATGAAAAACATGTCTAGAAATGTCTAAATTTTTTCCTGGTAATCCTGATAAATGTGTACTTCTACTACAAGAAATCATTAAAACAACCCATTTCATATGAAAGTAAATATTTTTGTAAGCAAAACCAATAAGCCTGCTGTTCAGGGCTATTGCTCTAGGTTAATTGGTTCGTGAAGACTGATGAGTCCCCTGTCTCTGTACGCAGCCTGAGAAATAGCTGTCCTTGTAATTACTGTTACAGTCCATGGAAGAAGTGTTGTGACTTGTATTTACTGACCTTACATAACCTCCCTTTTGGAATCTCAAACAATCCGATCAACGGGCGAGTCAGCTGTAAAGCAGAACTAAAGGCATGGTTAGTATGGCAGCACATATGCTAAGAGAGCAGCCATGAGCCCTTGAAGCACTGGGGTTCTGGATTCATTTTCCACCAGAGACACCATCTTAAAGTGTTACTAAACCCACAACAGTAAAATCAGTTCTGTATATGCAGTAAAGCATGCTTGTGGAACCTAATGGGTTAATCCTCTACATTGTGTAAAAAGGCCGTTTGACCCTGTCTTCTCTGCCCCTCCTCTTCTTCAAATGTCCGCATCGTATCTCCTGATAAGACATACTTTACCCGTAGCCATTCTACACATGCTCAGTTTAGTGTGTATTGCTAGAGAGGTTTTTTTTTTCTTGGGAGAGTGCATGTGATCAGCACAGTCAGACACAGGTCAGGGGTTTTGTATCCTCCTAGAGCAGAAAGAAAACTCCTCCTACAAGCTTAACCTAGTGCTCTGCTAAACACTGATAGAAGTTACAAGACTGCTCTAACGTCTGATGAGAAAAGGTATTTAGCAGTTTATATTTACTAAAGTAATTGCATTTCCATGTTGTGTGTACTGTGGGAGACCAGATATAGTGAATGCAGGGTCCTGGGTTTAGTAACACTTTAACCACTTGCCCTCCAGAGGATTTACCCCCCTTCCTGACCAGGCCATTTTTTAAGATACGGCGCTGCGTTACTTTAACTGACAATTGTGTGGTCATGCAACGCTGCACCCAAATTAAATTTATGTCCTTTTTTTCTCACAAATGTAGCTTTCGTTCGGTGGTATTTGATCGCCTGTGAGGTTTTGTTTTGCGCTATAAACAAAAATAGACTGACAATTTTGAGAAAAAAAATAATATTTTTGACTTTTTGCTATTAAAAATGTCCAGTAAAAAAATTTAAAAAACCTAATTTTGTCATAAATTTAGGCCAAAATGTATTCTGCGACATGTCTTTGCTAGAAAAAAAATCCCAATACATGTAAATTAATTGGTTTACGTGAAAGTTATAGCATTTACAAATGGTGGTATATATACTGGATTTCTTTTACTAGTAATGGCAGCGATCAGCAACTTAAAACGGGACTGCTGCAGGCATTCTGACACTGGGGAGAACTGACTTGGTGTCACTGACATAACCAGTGACACCAATACAGTGATCAGTGCTAATAAAAAGCACTGACACTGTACTAATAGCACTGGGCAGGAACTTGTTAACATGTGGGGCAATCAAAAGGTTAACAGTGTGCTGTGTGAGTGCTTTTCACTGTAAGCACACTGCTTTGTATGGCTGTGCTATGCAGAGCCATACAAAGCAGTGTGCAGGAGATGACAGGAGAGAGATCTGTGTTGTTTATACACAAGTCTCTCCCCTGTCGAAGATACTCGGCGATCACCAGGTGCCAGTGAGGAATCACCAGGCGCGACCCAGTGATTGACAGACAAGACCGCAAATGTAGGTGCAGGTAGGGTGCGCGCAAGCCCCTTACCCGGAACTGCAAAATCATATACTGTATACGTGATTTTGCGCACCCATGCCACTCTGTAGCAGTATTTCTGCTATAGGGTGGCACGGAAGCGGTTAACAAAGGTAGCATTCTCTTTCTGTGTAAATATGGTTCTGCTTTTTGTACTCTGGTAAGAGAAAATCGGACGAATGTTCGTTCGGTTTTTTTGCAGGCTAGTCTCATATGGAAAATGAAGAGGTTACCAAAGTTACAAAAATACATACAACAGAATACAACTTCGGAAGTGATGTAATGTATTGTATTGTATTATTTCATTTCTGAGCATGCATGGTCTTGGTCGCTTGATTTTTTTAGGGGTGAATACTGTACCGATTAAACGAAAATCATTCACTCTGTTATCATACAAGAAACATTTTCGTGCTTGTCCCTTCGGATAATTTTGCATGAACTATCGTGATCATCTCTCAAAAGCTCTATACTAATGGTCAGATTATCAGACAGTCACTTTGAAAGCGGTATTTTTCACTTGATTTTCTCATTGTGTGTCCTAGACATTATACTACACTGAACTAAACTGAACTGAACTGGGGGGCGTGGCCTGGCGCATGGAGCAGTAGCAGCCCAGCCCGGTCCTTCCTATCGGGAACTTTTCCTCCCTCATGGGTTGCTATACTCACCCCACACGGGGAAGAATCATCTCCGGACCCCCCCGGGGAGCAGTGGGGAGCCGGCCCGGCGGCAGTATAAGCCAGTTTGTGACCTGATCCGAGACCGAGGCCTCAGGCACCCCGGCCGTCAAGATGGTGCCGGCACCACTTCCCTCCTCTTCCCCCTTGGCTACAGGGCACCTGACAGATGAAGGGCAGGAAAGCCCTCGGGGCTCTCTCTCTCTATCTCCTCCTGGGGATCCTGTTACAGGGACACAGCACACACAGGGCACACAGGGATCCCGCAGCCTCTCCCCAGCATCTCTCTGCTCTGAGGATGGCTGGGACCTGCAGTCCCACATGAAATCCCTGCACTCCTACCTAAAATCCCTACCTACAAGGCAGATTTTGAGCAATGTGTGAAACGTTTTGAAAAAACATACAAGCAGGAAATTTCTGATTTTAAACGGGACATTTGCGCATGGAAGAGATTGAAAATACCGCTGACGGTCTGTGTAACGCTTTACAATCCCACGAAGAGACCCTTAACTCCCGTACGGTTCTTATACAACAGCTCATGTACCAGCAGGATGACATTGAGAACAGGAACCGCCGAAACAATATCCGTATCAGGGGTATACCCGAATCTGTTGAACCTAAAAATTTGCCCGTGGCAGTTACCGCCACTTCAATCAACTACTCCAGCAACCTAAAGACACCTACATTGACTTGGACTGCGTACATCGCACAATGGGCCCAAGACACCATGATCCATATTTTGTCCCTGACACGCTATGCAGGGTCCATTACTTTAAGGTCAAGGATGCCATTATGCGTGCAGCCAGCACGCAGGAAACCATTCTATTCAACGAAGTACTAGTGATGCTCCTCCCTGATCTTTCCCGCCAGACTTTAGCTATGTGCAGGGCTTTGCGTCCTCTCACTCAGATGCTGCAAGAGAAGCATATCTGCTACCAATGGCGGTTCTCGTTCCAGCTTCACGCCTCGCAGAATGGTAAATCTGCCCAATTCCCACCCTTGGAGACCTACCTACATTTCTTGGTGTGTTTGAGCTGCCCCAGGTGTCCCTCCCGGACTGGCCACTTCAACTTCCAACCCCTGGCCTCCCTCTATTCTCTTCCTGGCAGCGGTCCGATCGCAAGAAGAAGAAGCGTTCCAGATCCTCCTCTCAACAGATCCTAGAGGGATGACCTCTTATCTACGTGCATTGGGAGGCTTCTCCCTTTACTTCCTTTTCTACAGTTTATACACCTGCTGATGGTTACCGCTGCTGGTTCAGTACCTTGTATCTGTGCCTTTTATTTGTGCCTATTGGTCTTCTGTTTTTTTCTTTAGGTTCTGAGGCTGTGGCCTAATCCCCAGGTATCGCCACCGCAGTTTTGCTGTGACGTTCAGGGACACCTTTGGCCCTAGCCTCAGGGGCTTTGGGCCCTTTCTTGTTTGTTTTATTCACACACCATTTTTTGACATATTTTGTTCATTTTTCTTTGTTGGGGGCAGGGGTTTATTTTCTTATGCCTGTTTGAGGGATTATTGAATACGTTTTGTAAGAGGTGGTCGCCCTTATTTGTGGGTGTCCTTCCTTATGTTACCATTTGCCTGTGGGAGGCCTGGGTCGGGATCAGATACATGCGCCTTTGACTTTCCGCACCTAGGCCTTCAGTGTACTGCGTAGTATTAGTATTAGTAGTTATTTTGACAGCTTGCCTGTTTAGTAGTTTCTCTTTCTCCTTTTTCCTCCTTTTATCTGTTCTTCTTTTCTCGATTTCTCCCCCCCCCCTTTTTTCTTTTTTTCCACTGGGGTTGGGGGCGATCCGGCAGAGCTCTTTTGGTGTTTCACCTTTACCACTTTGTTATCCCACAATTAGATATGACTCCAATAAAATTTTCTTCTATTAATTGTAGGGGATTTAACACTCCGGAGAAGTGGAGCCAGATGCTCTACCATTTCCATAAATGTGGCGCACAGATCTTACTAATTCAGGAGACTCATTTTCGCTCCGGCGGTATCCCAGTCCTCCGCAATCGTTACTATAATCAGTGGTATCATAGTACTAATCCGCAGACTAGGTCTAGGGGGGTGCCTGTAGTCTTTCATCATACCTTCGGCCCAGAGGTCTTGGACTCTTTAATTGACCCAAATGGACGTTACCTTTTCCTTAAATTGAAATACCAAGATTTCGTTTTTACAGTTGCCAACATCTACGCTCTCAACCTTGATCAGGCTCCGTTTCTTACGGAGGTCCTTTCCCAGTTATCCGCTTTTGGGGGTTCCTGTCTCATTGTCGGAGGGGACTTCAATGTGGCTCTCTCTCCAGATTTGGACACTTCAGTGGGTAAATCTTCCTTTTCCTTCTCGACCTTATCTCAACTTAAGTCGCGCTTGCATGACTTACACCTAGTGGATATTTGGCGTATTCAACATCCTTCAGAGCGAGACTATAGCTATTACTCTGCAGCTCATGCATCATACAGTCGTATAGACTATTTCTTTGTCTCACAGTCTTTGCTATATTGACGACTTCATCCTCTCTCGGTCACTTTTTGTGGTCGGACCACGCTCCAATCCATCTTACGATTCAAGACAGGCCTTCGCCTGTACGTCGTTTTTCGTGGCGCCTGAATGACACCCTTCTCAAAGACTCTCTCTGTATCACGGAGATGGAGAAGACTATCCAGGACTTTATTCTGGATCACACGATGGACACTACCAGCCCTCTTACTCAATGGGAGAACCTCAAATGTGTTCTTAGAGGGGTTCTCATTAAACATGGCTCTGGTCTAAAAAAGGCTCGCACGATGGAGATGCGTCGATTATTTTCACTTATTGCACTTTTGGAACCGTCCCACAAACGTACATTAGACCCGGTGCTTGCGGTAGAACTTTCCAACGCTCGCAGAGATTTACTCCAACTTTTAGATTCCTCCACCCTTATTGCGCGAGACAAAGCACGCAATACCCATTACTCTCTAGCTAACAAATGTGGCCAACACTTGGCACGTGTACTACATCCCCATCCATCCCGTCGTCCGATTCAGTACATCACGGCTCCTGATAATTTTAAACTCTACCACAATAAGGAAATCTGTTCTGCGTTTGAGCGCTATTATTGTCAACTGTATAATCTCTCCTCGGCAAGTCCTGATAGCCCCCCTATTTTCCCCCTGCCAGCTATGTCCCAATATATTGCGGAGACGGCGTTACCTACCCTTGATGCCCAAGATGCTTTGGATCTAGAGGAGCCCTTCTCGGTTATAGAAGTTCTTGGGGCAATCAGGGCCCTGAAAAATGGTAAGTGCCCGGGTCCAGACAGATTTTATAAAACATTCGCTGTTCAATTGGCTCCGCTTCTGGCTCGAGCGTTTAATATCATCGATGATTCGAATGTGCCTTTGTCAGCCTTTCTTTCCGCTACCATTTCGGTTATCCCTAAGCCGGGGAAAGACCCCTCTGATTGCAGTAGCTACCATCCAGTTTCTCTACTTAACCTGGACGTTAAGCTTTTTGCCAAACTTTTAGCGAATCGTCTCTCCCTTCTTCTCCCAAACTTGATCCATCATGACCAGGTCGGCTTTGTTCAGGGTCGCGAAGCACAGGATAATACTTCCAAAACGATTCATCTTATCTCTTACATCAAACAGCATAGTTCAAAGGTTTGCCTTCTCTCACTTGACGCCGAGAAGGCATTTGATCGCATCGACTGGTGCTTTCTCCGTCTTACCTTGGAGCAGATTGGTTTGGGCTCACGGACCCACCCTCGGATTATGGCCCTCTACTGTCACCCCTCAGAGTCTGTCCTGGTAAACGGTATGACTTCATCGTCCTTTCCCATTTTGAATGGGACCAGACAAGGATGTCCCCTCTCACCTCTTCTCTTTGTTTTAGTAATGGAACATCTTGAGCGCACCATACGAGCTAATGACTCTATACTGGGCATACCTACTCCCTCCGCGCACCACAAATTATCCTTGTACGCCGACGACCTGCTGGTTTACGTTCAACAACCACTTGTTTCCCTCCCCAGTCTTTTCCATGAATTCCATAGATTTGGTTCCTTCAGTAATTTTAAACTTAATATCTCTAAAACGGAGGCCCTAAATGTTTCTTTACCTACCCATGTACTGGCGAAACTTCGGCCTAATTTTTCCTTTCAATGGCTACCTAAGGACATCCCATACCTGGGGGGGATTCTGATTTTGGCTGATCTTCATGCATTATATTCCCTTAAATATTTGCCCTTACTTTCCCATATTTGAAAAGATTTAGCTACATGGGGCTCTTCAGCCCTTCCCTGGTTCGGTTGTATCAACACCGCCAAGATGGATACCTTACCTAAGCTTTTATACGTTTTTCAGACGGTACCAATCACTATCTCTAAGAGTTTCTTCCTCTCTTTATGCTCTCTTTCGATTCCATTTATTTGGCACCATGGGTTCTCTAGGTTAAAGCACAGGTTACTTACTTACCCGAAACTTGAGGGCGGAGTGGGTTTGCCAGACTTTCAGCTTTATTACAGGGCTGCGTTGCTGGCCCGGATGCTTGATTGGTTTCCTAGACCTTTTCGGAAAGCCTCTTGTATGATTGAACAAGATCTTTCTCAGGTGGATCTTCGGGCATTACCATGGGGTTACGATCGGGACTATCAGCGTTTTTCTGCCCTGTCTCCCTTGACCTTAGCTGTGCTGCAGCTGCTGTATAAATGAGGTATGGTTACTCTCTTGTCTTACAATCCCTCTCCTTTGTCATCCCTATTTGATAAGCCCACTCTTCCCTAAGGGTTGGGCTCCTCTATTATTGGACCCTTTACACGTGCCTCCTGGCCCGTAGCTCGGGACTTTATTTGCCCCCAATCGGGTCTTCCGCTCCTTCAAGGTGGGTCTAGGGATTGGTTGACCAATCTTCACCTATCCTCATTTTGCAAACACTTACACTCTTCCTCCACCATTTACCGTCCACTCTCTAAGATTGAGCGGCTGTGCTCCCTCCCTGACCCACCAAGACATGTCCTTGCCTCTCTCTATAAAATGCTCCATAATGCTCTTTATTCTGAACTCCCTTCCTACACTAAGGCTTGGGCTCGGGACTTGGGTAGGGAGGTGTCGGAGGAGGAATGGTCCACATCATTTCACTTCACCCATAAATCGTCTATTTCTTGCTACTCACAAGAAAAGAATTTTAAGCTTCTTTCCCAATGGTACAGGGACCTCCTCACTCTACACAAAATTTTTCCTTCTACTCCTGATCTTTGTTGGCACTGTGATAGAGCTGTTGGTACACAACTCCACTTTTGGTGGGATTGTGATTGAATACAACCCTTTTGGCGGCAGGTCTTTGCTGTGTATAAGGAGATCTACAGGGAGTCCTTGACCCCTTTGCCGGAAATTGCTCTTCTTTCTATATTACCGGGCTTGCAGGCATCACAGAGGAAATGTTAGTTGCGTTTCTTCCTGTCTGTGGCCTGTCAATTAATACCTCTCTTTTGGAAATCGGCTGCCCCCCCTCCCAATGTGGGTTTCCGTGCTCAATGATATCATGCATATGGAGGAAATGCTGGTGTTTACTAATGATACCTATGATAAACATAAGCTGTTGTGGTCGTCTGGCTTCACTTCTCCTCCTCTACGACTCTCAGTGATATGTGTACCCCTGCTGCGCTTTAGTGGAGTTGTGCTTTGTCCTCCCGTCTCAATCTCATTTTGGCTTATCCGCTGGTTGGACTCTGTGACTCATGTCGTGCTATGTACGTCAGGGTTGTTTCCATGAGACACGTGTGGGGAGCTATCCCATTGCTGCTTAATGCCATCCCTGTTCCCCACCCCTTTCTTTTTCTCCTCTGATATCCTTTCCACTGACCCTTTTTTTCTTTGCTTTTTTGTTTCATCTCCTCCCCCCTTTTTTTTTCTCCTCCCTTTTTTATTTTCCTTTCTTTCTTTTTCCTCAATTACAATTTATCATCTTGGTCGTGCGGAGTTCTTCCATATTGGTCCATACATCGTGCTGGGGGATACCCCCCCCCCGACGATCTCTTATGTTTTGCCTCTGTAATATGGGCTATTGATCCTTCCTCTTACTGTTATATTGCACTGTCTTCATTTGCCCACTTGGATCATAACCGCCTCTCTGATGTTTTTCATTTGTTTATGTACTTGTACTCGCTTTTTTTTTATATACTTCCTATGTTTTGTTTGTTAAACTTATGAAAAATAATAAAGACAAATTTGCCTTTAAAGTGAACTGTCAAGCCATCAAATGGCTGGTGTCATAACTGATCACGTGTGGCACCTCGGCAACTGCAGATCAAGCAGAGGCTAAACCTCTGCATGCGTTCCCGACCCACACAGAAACACGATGCTCTTTAACAGACACATGGAGGTGCCATTCATTCTTAATGGCACCTCCACACATCAGCACCCAAGCATGTTCTGTGCAGCACATTTTTTTAAAAAGGGCTAGAGACTTCTTTCCCTATGTTTCTCGCAAGAACAGAAGCTCGTTCAAATGAATAGGCTGCTGTACCCAAGACCTGCACACAAAAAATGCACACATACATACGTTCACTTGCCACTCTATTAGGTACACCTGTTCAATTGCCTAGTAACACAAATTGCTAATCAGACAATCACATGGCAGCAACTCAATGCCTTTAGGCATGTAGACAGGGTGAAGACGACTTGCTGAAGTTCAAACCTGTTAATAAATCCATATAAAAACCTATTTTTATTGCGCTTCAAATTCTTTCAAATCCATCTCCTGGTAGTGATGTAATCAGCTCTTCCGGGACTACAGGTTCCATGATGCCTTATGCTGCAGGTGTGCACTGCACGTTTACATTAGAACCTCAGGGAAGGGAATCTGGAGTAATAAGCAGGCACACTGTGTATCTACATGTCAGCTGTCAGACAGTTCATCTGCAGGATCGCACATCCCTAGGATGCCAACAACACTGAATCTGTACAAGCACATACTCTGTAAGTGTTGTCACCCTAGGGAAGTCCCTTACTGAGAACATCTAAAAGGTCAAAAATAAAGGAAACCCTTTTAAAAAAAAAAATTAATTCACACAACTAAAATGGAGTAAGCTTACATTCTTTGATTTTTATTTTTTTTATTACTTTTTTTTTTGGTTTGAATTCTCTTTAAGTGGCATGTTAAGCATGGTACAATGTATACGTTGTGATTTATATAACACTGAATTTGTATGCTGGCCAATAATTGTATTAAAAGGAATAGTGAAATAACATATTAGTGAAAAAAGCGCCAAAAAAGGAAAATTATATTATGACATTCAAGCTGCTAAATCTCACCCTCCAGCAAAGGTAATAGTGAAAATCAAAGTGAAAAGGTAGTGCTAATTAACCAAACTTATTTTTGTGACAGTGATACAAACAAATATAAAAATAAATAGATTGCAAATATTCATAAAAATGCAAATTATTCAATAAAGTGATTAAAAAAAATGTCTCTAATGTCTCTCAATTCAAAAAACCGTCATGATATAAAAAATCCACCACCAATTTTGCAAAAACTCCTTCACCAATAGCATTGAATGAACTCACCAGAGCAAATTGCTAGTGAAATTATAAACTAGCAAATCGCGTGTTAGCTCTAGGAGCAATGGTCTGCAGACTGATAACCAGCAGCAGAAGGTCTCTCTTATAATGTCCGGATCTTCGTATACCATATAGGCTCAAAAGGGAAGAGAATAGAGCAGGCAATAGTGTAATATTCATAAAGTATATAATGTTTGTGGGTTCTAAGTAATTTTCTAGCAAAAAAATGCAGATTTTAATATGTATGCAAAAAAGTTGCCCCAGTAGGCAAGTGGTTAAGCTACATCAAGCTGATTTTGAATTCCCATTGACCTGTGTTGGTAGAAAAAAAAACGGTTCTAACATGAACAAAAAGCCATATACACAGCCCCTGTAATGTATACACTTAAAAATAAAATAACACTGATCAAAAACATTTTTAATATTTTCTTTCTGTGTAGGTGCTGTATTTAAGAAAAAGACTTCCGAGACATGGTTTGCTCTTCGCAAACATGAATTTTAGCATAATTTTTTTCTGCATGCTATGCATGAGTACATAGATAACACAAATACAGATTCAATAAATTTCAGGGATGGGGGCTCAGATTACTATTTGCCTCAGGCAGCACAAAGGATAAAATCGCCCCTGCATATGCAGACAAATTATAAATTTAAATAAGTACCTTGGATGCAACATCACTATTTATTTGATAGAATCATCATTACTGGGTGCCATGTAGTTTACATAGCAAGTGTTTATATAGCTTGGAACTTTATATCTATAAAAGGTACATTTGGAAATGTTGTGGTTCATTGCTTTTTGTATATTACTGCCAAAATGAGACTAAAATATTAACCTAAAACTATACATATAGCATTTGTAAGAAAGACAATTTGCAGGCCGTGTAAGACTGAAAGGCATAAACACTTTAAAAAAATATAATAAATGCACCCTCAATCATAAAATAAAAATATGCTTTTATTACATTTTTGCATCCAGGCCTGCAGAGCATTGCAACTGTGGTCAATGCATCACTGTTGCATTACACAGGCTCACAAATTTTATACTTCCAGCACCAGGTCCATATGGAGGTATGAACCTTTTGTTATGGGGCTGGAAGAAGTTCTGAATGGACTACATTCTGAATGGACTACAATTTTGGTGATGCCACTGTTCTGCTGCTGGCATGTAGGAATTGTAGTATCTCCAATTAATGGATCTTGGACCTTGCTGATGTGGCTAGGCAGGCAGAGCCACACTAAATTCAAATAACCGCACATGCGCGGCCGGCTCCGAAGATGGACGCTCACTGAGGAGAGCTCCGTCCATCCGCCAGCACGTTAGCGGCTCACTCTGGCCCCAGGGGACACAAACGTCATGGAGCAATACATAAGGGTCACAGAACCCACACAAGCTATGACCCGCCGTGGCAAAACTCCGGGGCACCAAGGGAAGATGACAAACTTCTTCCCTGCACTCAGCCCCTGCAGCCAAGATGGCACCGGCTGCATGACAAGCAGCCTCTCTGCAAATGAAGGGGAGAATGCAGAACACCACACAGAGTACAAACCGGACCCCAGGCTGAAGGCACCACTGTACCCAGGAGACCCGGGTGAGTCCTCTCCCCCCCTCTCTCCTACAACCAGTAGCCCAGCAAAATCGAGACCCAGACTGGACACAGACATATCTTCTGACAGACAGCCTTCTCTCTCAGATTCAAATCCCAAAAATAATTCTCCATCTTTAATTGAATCCTATCCTGCTTCTGGCCAACCTATCACAGAGATTTCAATGAAAAACATGCTTCTTTCTCTGCGACAAACATTGCATAATGACTTGACAGCGTCATTATCCCATATCTCAAATATGGTACACAAACAAGAACACCGTGTTTGCCATATCGAGAACAAAATAGGAGAAATGTGTACCGCACACAATGACCTCATAGATGCACATGCAGACCATGAAGTTGACATCAAACAAATCAACCTCAAACTAGCAGATTTAGAAGATTGCTCCAGGCGAAACAATATCAAATTCCGTGGCATCCCTGAATCCATCACTATGGATGCCATAGTCCCCTATATTCAACAATTCATGTAATGCCTTATCCCTACACTCACGGATGTAGAACTCGCTATAGACCGCACACACAGAATCCCCAAACCATCATTCTTACCGGCCGCAGTCCCCAGGGATACATTGGCACGTATACACTTCTATCACGTGAAAGAAAGAATAATGATTGCCGCAAGGAATTCTACCTCAATTCCAACAGCCCAAGCAAACATCACATTATTTGCATACCTATCCAAAGCTACACTTTTCAACCACAAGAAGCTCGTCACCATAACGAAAGCGCTGTGGAACCATGGAATTGGATACCAATGGGGCGTCCCCACTAAATTAACCGTCAAACACCAAGGCAGATTCTACACAATCAAATCACTAGAAGCAGGCATCGAACCAGTGAAAATATGGAACATCATGCTGGTGAACTCCCACCAACCAGCCCCCAATCGTCCACAACAAATAGATGCAGAATGGTCATAACTTCAAGAATACCTATAATATCTCTACACCCAACACCCTGGGCCTCACTTCACAATGCATAAAGCTGGCAATCGGCCCCTGATTGAATATGCTGAACTTCCATGTTTTTTTCCAGTATGATTTCCCTAACGAGTCATGCTTACTCAAGCCTCCACGTTATACAGTAGCAGACATTGCTACACATGTTACTTGGTTTTTTTGCAAGTCTTTTTTACCCCTCTCCATCCCCCCAAAACCAGTCAATCATCACAAGAATTACCCTTCTCATTGATCCCCTCTACAAAATGGAATACCTTTACCACAAATTCGATCGATCCAAACCCACATTGCCACATCTCCGACAGACCACCATCCTTGTCATGCAGAAACTCACTCCTCTCTACAATCTCTGAAGCACCATTGCTACTCGACCCAAACTATCAACAATCAACAAAATGATTACTATAACATCGTTAAATGTTCGAGGCCTCAACTCACCCTTCAAGAGGTCCTTACTCTCAAGAGAAGTCCGTACAACCTGACATCCTATTCCTACAGGAAACCCACTTCACCTCCTCCAATATTCCTAAACTCAACATCCACCACTTCCGTCCGTACAACCTGACATCCTATTCCTACAGGAAACCCACTTCACCTCCTCCAATATTCCTAAACTCAACATCCACCACTTCACTACAATACATATGGCGACAAACCCTAAAAAGAAGAATGGCGTCATTACAGTCATAAGAGACTCCCTCCAGTTCCAACTCATTACAGAAAGAGCAGACCAACAAGGCCGCTACCATATCTTGATCTGCAAAATCAACGAAACTCCATACACACTGGTGAACGTCTACGGCCCTAATACCAATCAACTTTAATTCTTTAACAAACTCAACTCAACCATCGCTCAGCACAGAAAAGGTAGACTACTCATCGGCGGAGATTTTAACATCACCGGCAACCCTCTTCTGGACTGTTCATCCAACAAACGCTCTTCTAAACAGACCTTCAACCAATTCCTCCACTCCAATGATCTATACAATGCCTGGCGATGTCAAAACAGCACAGAAAAGGACTATACCTACTACTCTCCATCCCACGTATCCTATTCCAGAATCGATTTCTTCATCCCCAATAAATGGACTTTACAACATGTCACCTCCTCAAAGATTGGCACCATCACATGGTCAGACCACGATCCAATCACTATCTCTCTTGACCACAACCAATATTCTTTGATACCCCGAATATGGCGTCTGAACTCAACCTTACTGAAAAACCAAGACTACAAGCAACAAATACTGTATGCGCACAACACATTTTTATGAACTTAATGATACACCTGATATATCTATACCCATTCTATGGTCTACTTATAAAGCATACATGAGAGGTATTCTGATACAACTAAACTCCCGCATTACCAAAAATAGAACCCACCAAATAGACAAACTCCTCGCCTCAATCAAAACAAAAGAAGAAACAAACAAAAAATCCCCAGATCCCTCAATCTCTTCCTCTCTTAACTCAGATAGAAACAAACTAAGATCCCTCCTACTATATAAATACAACCTGAATCTCCAAAAAATGAAAGCAAAATTCTACTCACGGGGTAATAAGGCCAACTCATTATTATCCAAAATGATAAAACAAAAACGCCTAAAATCCAAAATAGCTTCAATTAAACACCCAATTACGAATATCCTGAATACAAACCCGCAGGATATAGCTAATGCCTTTGCAAAATACTGACAAAATCTATATAATCTCAAAAATGACCCAGACACTACTCAACCAACACTCGCATCCATACAACAATTCCTACACACAACTAACCTCCCTCAACTTTCTCCATCCCAACTCGCCGCCATCTCTCTCCCAATTTCCCCCAAAGAAATAGAAACAACCATCAAAACGCTCCCAATCAACAAATCACCAGGAAATGACGAATACACAAATGAATATTATAAACAATTCTCCACAGACCTATCGCCATACCTGACCAGACTTTTCAACCATGCCGCCACCACAAGTTCATTCCCTAAAGACATGTTACAATCCATCATAACGACTATACCAAAACCTGGCAAAGACCCACAATTTGTCCAAAACTACAGACCAATCTTGTTACTTAATACCGACATAAAACTATATGCAAAAATTATTTCCCGAAGAATCCTTCCATTCCTCCCTACCATAATTCACCCAGACCAAGTAGGTTTCATCCCAGGCCGCCAAGCAGGTGACACTACCAGAAGAATTATTTCCCTCTTTCACAACCTAGAAATCACCAAACACCCTTCCTTACTTTTATCCTTGGATGCAGAGAAAGCATTCGATTGGATACACTGGCAATTGATGCAACTTACCCTACTAAAATTTGGCATCACAGGCTGGATGCTGAAAGCCATCTTATCACTATACTCGCACCCCTCTGCCAGAGTATTGACAGATGGTACACTATCTGACCCTTTTGACATCACAAACGGTACCAGACAGGACTGTCCACTTTCCCCGATAATATTTGAACGTCTCACTGAACCCTTAGCATCCAAACTCAGAGATGATCAGACATTTACAGGAATCAAACACCTCAACATGGAACACAAAATCAGCTTATTTGCAGACGACATTATATTAATGGTGACCAACCCAAACTCTTCCCTTAAAACGATTTGTACACACCTCTATACCGACTCAACAGTCTCATATTACAAGCTTAATGAACCCAAATCCTCCATACTAAACCTTCATACCTCACCCCAAGTCCAGTCTCTACTAGCCAAACAATTCCCATTCTCCTGGGAAACAAATAACATTCCATACTTAGGAATTAGACTCACAGCGATGACGGACCAACTATACACCGCAAATCACAAGACATTGCTTGAACATATTCCCCAAGAACTTGCCACACTCCGCACCTCAGAACTCTCCAAACTGGGATGAGTAGCAACCCTGAAAATGTACATCCTACCCAAAATCTTATACATATTCTGTACACACCCTATACCAATCCCTAACTCCTCCTTCTCCAGACTACAAACAATTCTCACAAAGTTCCTATGGAGCTAAAAAAAAAACAGATGCACCACCAATCTTCTAATACGCCCCACATCTAAAGGAGGAGCAGGCCTTCCACACCTAAAATCTTACTACAATGCCACTCTTCTAGAATAAATATACTTTTGGTGGAATCCATCAAGAAAAAAATTTGGTCCACAATGGAAACCCTTCCATTTCACCCACTTAAACACGAAAATATAGTCCTAACTCCGCCAACAACCCGAATGAAACACCCTTGCATACAAGCCTCCCTACAAGCGTGGCACGACCTCCTATCCACTAAATTTACAGACACAAAATATATCCCTACCCCAATTAACATACTACACCTCATCATACGTTCTTTGGAACTATCCCAATGGATAAAACAAGGTATAACTAATATAGCCGACCTCTATACCAACCAAACTATATATCCCTTCCAAATTCTTCTTCACCAAACCACACTACCCAGGTAAGGGTATCTCCACTTTCTACACATACCTTACAAACCTACAATTCACACTACAAACAACTTCCCTAATCAACTGGGAAAAAATCCTATCAGAACGAATTACAACACAATCATGGGAGAAAACGTTCAACATCACCTATAAATCCACCCGATGCAGCTCCCAATGGGAGTCGTACCTAAAAATCCTCCACCAATGGTACCTGACCCCGGTTAAACTCTCCATTTACTACCCAAAACACTCCTCTACATGCTGGCGACAATGCGGTGAAATAGGCTCAACATTACATATTTTTTGCCATGCAAATTGATTAGATCCTTCTGGAATACTGTTTTCCAATTAATCTCTGAAATAACCAAAATTTTGATAACCCCAAATCCCTCCCTGGCACTCCTATACATTGAGAGTGAAAAATTCCCTCTTAACTCCCAAACAATCATTACCCACACACTTTTTGCAGCCAAAATAAATATCACCAGATTATAGAACACAACCAATGCTCCCTCTCTTACTTCACTAATAACAGACCTCAATACCCAATGTGAAATGGAAACAAAATCTGCACTAAATAACTTCTCTCAACACAAATTCAATCATCAATGGACCCAATGGTTAAAACACCCAAAATGTTCTGTACAACCCTGATAACTTTAAAACATAAGAAATCACTTACTAGACTCAGACTGGTATATCCTCATTCACCCAGTTATACCTACCCTTCTTCCTCTCCCTACCCCCCTCACCTCCCCTGTGAATACCCCCCTAACATCCCAGGCTCCTTACCAAGGTTCAACCTACTCATAAGAATACCTCTGATGATATCGCCAAACAAGACCAATACCACCACCAACCAACAAGTGGGGTAAAATAAACAATGTTAAATTATATTACATTGTATTGCAATATTGTATGGATGAACCGTATACCATTTCCCTGTTTGTCTCTAAAAAATTTCAATAAAAATATTGAAACATAAATTCAAATAACAACAGAACACTTTTAGACACACCCTGTGATTTAGGCCATGGGGGAATGCTGCATGTGACCATGCTTTATGTTACAACCTAAATATGAGAGTAACAAGAAACATGGTCTAAAATGTGAACTTAGCCTTTAAATATATTTCTATAATATTAGCAGCGGACATGGATGCTTTACTGTTAAACTGGAGACCGATCCACCTGGGTAAACTTCAAAAATAAAATCCAGAAAGCATTAATTATACCTTTTTAGAAGGTTAGGTAGATAGGAAATCCCTACGTAAAGTGTTCGTAAAGCCTTTTTTTTTCATTTTGTACAGAAAGACAAAGAGTTAGACTTTTTGTCAAGTTTTTACTGCTGTGTCTCCACTTGGGAGGATATTCAACCTTTTATTAGTCCTGGCGTCTTTTGTCACCACGACTGAGGGGAAATCCCAAAATTTTGAGCTAACGTTAGATTAACGGTTCCTATGATAACTCTTTGAGATGGAAATTCCATTCACTTTGGAAAGATTCCTTCTCATTTCCTGTTGGGTCTCTAGGACAGGAATTGAAGGGAAATCTCCCCAGCAGGACACTGGCAAATAGCAGAAAATAACTTGATAGGGGTTTGAACCCTTTCATATTCCATGTCCATGTCTAAAAAAAGAGTTTTTGCTTTACAAGCACTATAATTGTATCAAGGGTATGAGGTGCAACCCTACAGTGCCATTAGTTATTGATATTAAAGTAGTAGTATATGATCCACATTTTTTAGGTCAATGCAATATAAGCAACCAATGGAAAATTAATAGTACATGTTTTGTTTAACATGTGTCTATATTTAGTTTATATTTAGCTTGCTAATCACCACCACTGGCATCAGGCCACACAATGCTGCTAGGGGAGCACATGCCCAGGGTATTTCATATGCACTCTTCAGAAATGCATATGAAGTAAACCACACAGCAAAGATGGTAAATCCTGAGCTCTGCAGCACTAACTCCTTTTTTACATTTGTTGGTTTAATAACTTTTTAACCACTTGAGCTCTGGAAAGTTTTATCCCCTTCATGACCAGGCTGTTTTTTGCTATTCAACACTGCGCTACTTTAACTGGCAGTTATGCGGTCATACAGCACTGTACCCAGATGAAATGTATATAATTTTTTCACACAAACAGAGCTTCCTTTGGTGGTATTTGTCACCTGTGTCACATGTTGGAAAAAAATATTTTCTACTTTCTGTTATGAAATCATTTTTTTCATAGATTTACTCTGCTTCATGTCTTTGATAAAGAAAAAAAATCCCAAGAAGTGTATATTAATTGGTTTGTGCAAACATTATAGCATCTCCAAATGATGGTATAATTACTGGAATTTATGCAGCTATGATGCAATACTGGTAATGGCGGTGATCAGCGACTTATAGTGCGGCTGTGATGGTGGGTATACTAACTGACACTGACATCAATAGTGACACTAATACAGTGATCAGTATAATACTGTACACTGTCCCTGTACTAATGACACTGACTGGGAAGAGGTTAACAACAAGGGGCAATCAAAGGATAATTGTGTGCCTAACAATGTGTAATGTGTGTAATATGTACTGCTTTTACAGATCTTGCTGTTTTTTCTCCCTGCTTTTCAGAGAGAAGAGACAGCAAGATTGCTCTTCTGTTTACACAAATTCCTGTGTGTTTGTCAACACAGGACTCTGAGCTGTGATTGAACACAGCTGATCAGCAGATTTCAGCCAAAATCAGTGGCTGAAACCTGTTGGAAAAATCGCGATGTGTCCAGTGACAGCATAGGTCGGCAGGGGTCAGGTATGCACACGCCCATAGACCCGGAAAAGGCCAGTCACATGTACAGTTGCAAGAAAAAGTATGTGAACCCCTTGGGATTACGTGGAGTTTTGCATGAATTGGTCATAAAATGTACCCTGAACGTCATCTAAGTCACAACAATAGAAGAACACAGTCTGCTGAACATAATACTACACAAACATTAGATGTTGCCATGGTTTAATTGCACATAACATGTAAACATTCACAGTGCAGGGAGGAAAAAGTATGTGAGGCCCTAGCTTAATGACTTCCCCCAGAGCTAATTGGAGCCAGGAGTGAGCCAACCTTGACTCCAATCAGTGTGATGATATTGGATGTGTTGCTGACAGCTGTCCTGCCCTTAAAAAACACACACCTGTTTTGGGTTTACTGGTTTCAAGAAGCACTGTCTGATGTGAACCATGCCTCGCAGAAAAGAGCTCTCAGAAGACCTACGATCAAGAATTGTTGACTTGCATGAAGCTGGAAAGGGTTACAAAAGTATCTCCAAAAGCCTTGATGTTCATGTGTCCACGGTAAGACAGACTGTCTACAAATGGAGAAAGTTTAGCACTGTTGCTACTCTCCCTAGGCGTGGTCGTCCTGTAAAAATGACTGCAAGAGCACAACGCAGAATGCTGCATGAGATAAAGAAGAATCCCAGAGTGTCAGCTAAAGACCTACAGAAATCTCTGGCACATGCTAACATTTTTGTTGACACATCTACAATAAGGAAAACATTAAACAAGAATGGAGTACATGGGAGGACACCACGGAGGAAGCCATTGCTGTCCAAAAAGAATATTGCAGCACATTTGAAGTTTGAAAAAGAGCACCTGGATGTTCCACAGCACTACTGCCAAAATATACTGTGGACAGATGAAACCAAGATTGAGTTGTTTGGGAAGAACACACAACACTATGTGTGGAGAAAAAAAGGCGCAGCACACCAACATCAAAACCTCATCCCCACTGTAAAACATTGCGGAGGGAGCATCATGGTTTGAGGCTGCTTTGCTGCCTTAGGGCCTGGACGGATTGTTGTCATTGATGGGAAAATGAATTCCAGAGTTTATCAAGACATTTTTCAGGAAAACGTATGACCATCTGTCCGCCAACTGAAGCTCCGCAGAGGATGGGTGATGCAACAGGACAATGATCCAAAGCATACAAGTAATTCAACAAAACGAGTCCTGACCTCAACCCGATTGAAATGCTGTGGCATGAGCTTAAGAGCGATTCACACCAGACATCCCAAGAATATTGCTACACTGAAACAGTTTTGTGAAGAGGAGTGGTCCAAAATGACTTCAGATCGTTGTGCAGGTCTGATCTGCAACTACAGGAAACGTTTGGTTGAGATTATTGCTGCCAAGTCCAAAGGTTCACATACTTTTTCCTCCCTGCACTGTGAATGTTTACATGTTATGTGCAATTAAACCATGGCAACATCTAATGTTTGTGTAGTATTATGTTCAGCAGACTGTGTTCTTCTATTGTTGTGACTTAGATGATGTTCAGAGCACATTTTATGCCCAATTCATGCAAAACTCCACGTAATCCCAAGGGGTTCACATACTTTTTCTTGCAACTGTATATATATATGTGACTGAGTCTGTCCATGCCACCCTGCCACAGTAAATGTACTGTAGTGGGTTGGCAAGAGTTTAAAGGATATAAAATATAAAAGTAAACAGAGACTTTCCAAATATTTATTTACTTGAACTGACTATCCCTGCAACATACCGCAATGTTAGAAAATCTACAACTTTTTCTTTTTAAAAAGTACATTTTTGATGTTTTAATGATTTTGGAATGCTATTGGATTTTCACATCTCATTCCTAATTATCTTATTATATTCTCTGGACAGCCAGTGCTTTTTAGCAAGTCATAGCTGGGTAACCAGGCTCATAACATTGCTGTCTACATCTAATCTAATTGTCTAAGCCGGTTAGTATGACTTCAGGAGGGCACAGACCCATACTTTGATGTATTGTCAGAACACAGAGAAAGTTTGAATCCTGTAGTTTCTACTTTACTCTAGGAGCTGGCAATACAGATTCACAAAATGATAAGCTTTTTAAGTTGTCTGGAGTTATTCTTTAACCCCTTCCTAGCCTCAGTCCTTGTAATATTGTTCCCCTGCACATTGCCCCGTGCTAAAAGAATAATCTAAACTGCCATTTCCAAGGGTAGCAGCCAACATCATGCAGGACTGCTAGATGTCCGACCTGTCTATCACTGACAGCGTAGGTCTCAACTAAAGATGGGGAACCAATCAGAGTTGTTGACCATTATAGAAAAATAAGGATCTTCACCAGCACACCTTGAAATAGTGATAATGTTTTCCTTTATTTATATAAAGCAATAGGAATCACAACCTGACACTTTGGGAACTTGCAGGATCCCTTACTCCAGGCAGATCACTATGCTTTGAGAAAATGATCCTATGAGGCCCAGAAATGTCAGTCTGTGATGTGTGTTTCTTTATGTCAGTGAAGGACATGACTTTCCCTATACCAACTTGTGATGGTGAAGATCCTTATTTGTATGGTGGTTCCATCCAGCAATTTACCACAGCACCCTTTATGAACTGTGGGTAAGCCCATAAGGTGTGTGACTGATCCATTATACAACTTGTCTGTGGGTCATCATCATGTGTAAGCTGTGACATATTAATCATGTGCAAGCTGTAGGCTTACATCACAAAAAGAAAAATATGCAGCCTGCAAACTGAAGATGGCAGTGTGCATATGATTAATACTGTAATTGTCAGATTCAGTTACAATATAAATGTTTGAGAAGTGTTTTTTTCAAAATAGTGTATGAAATAAATGTTTTATATGTCCTTAAAAATGCAAAATGTATTTAAGTGTGCAAAGCAGTCATAAAGGTATTTTCAAATTAAACAATGCATATTGATGCTCTTACATTTTGCAGGGATTTCAGGATCTGACACCTGAGCAGGAAAGGATTTAATAAAGCACTCCTAAAAAACAGACAGACAGATATTTTGTATCTATTTTAATTACATATACAGTACTTCAGACTGCAAATCCATTTAATAAATGGTGACAAAGGACAAAATAAGTTAAAGCTCAATGCTAGATAAATCTTTTTTTTTGTTTGTTTGTTTTACAAAGAGTAGGGAAACGTTTAAGTGGTTGTAAAGGCTCAAGGTTTTTTACCTTCATGCATGAAAGTAAAAAACCTTCTGAAGGCAGCAGCCCCCACAGCCCCCCTAATACCTACCTGTGTCCCTCTGGATCCAGCAATGTGCATGAGAGCAGCAGCTCCCCCAGGGCTTTCCCTCTGCATTGGCTGAACAGCAGTGGGAGTCATTGGTTCCCACTACTGTCAATCACAGCTAGTGAGCCAATGAAGAGAGTGTGGAGGCGGGGCCAAGCCACACTCTGTGCGTGAATAGACACGCTGAGCAGCGGTAAAGGAGCGAGCCTGCTTGGGTGCCCTCCTTGAGCAGGAAAGAGAGCCCAGGAGCACCAACTGGGGACCCAAAAGGAGGAGGATCAGGGCTGCTCCATGCAATACCACTGTATATACATGTTTGTAATTTAATAAAAAATTTTATATCTCTATCTTAATTTCTGTCTGTGACTTTATTGCAGAGATTTTCTCTCACTTCTTGTCCCTGTGACGCCCATACAGCAATATGGCCATATGGGCATCATGGGGATTAGAAGAACATGAAGAACAAAGAAAATGCACTATACCAGTGATGGCGAACCTTTTTGAGCCCGAGTGCCCAAACTGCAACCCAAAACCAACTTATTTCTTTCAAAGTGTCAACACTGCAATGAAACCTGAATATCGAGCTTTTGGTTTAGAAAAAACAACTCGTACAGTAGTGCAAACTAATTAACAGTACAGGGATGACCAGAGACTGCGGACACAGTACAGGGATGACCAGAGACTGCGGACACAGTACAGGAGATGACCAGAGACTGCGGACACAGTACAGGGAATGACCAGAGACTGCGGACACAGTACAGGAGATGACCAGAGACTGCGGACACAGTACAGGGAATGACCAGAGACTGCGGACACAGTACAGGAGATGACCAGAGACTGCGGACACAGTACAGGGATGACCAGAGACTGCGGTCACAGTACAGGAGATGACCAGAGACTGCGGTCACAGTACAGGGATGACCAGAGACTGCGGACAGTACAGGGATGACCAGAGACTGCGGACACAGTACAGGGATGACCAGAGACTGCGGACACAGTACAGGGATGACCAGAGACTGCGGACACAGTACAGGGATGACCAGAGACTGCGGACACAGTACAGGAGATGACCAGAGACTGCGGACACAGTACAGGAGATGACCAGAGACTGCGGACACAGTACAGGAGATGACCAGAGACTGCGGACACAGTACAGGAGATGACCAGAGACTGCGGACACAGTACAGGAGATGACCAGAGACTGCGGACACAGTACAGGGATGACCAGAGACTGCGGACAGTACAGGGATGACCAGAGACTGCGGACAGCACAGGGATGACCAGAGACTGCGGACAGTACAGAGATGACTGCTGACCTTTGGGGAGGGAGGGGGAGCGGGTACCTGAATTTGACAGGTACCCGCTCTTACTTCCGCAGAGTTTTTTTTTTATCTTACCTGTTCCTTTATCCAGCCGCGCGCTGTCCTCCCGGCTTCTGTAGTGTGGGCGCTCGTCGGACAGCCGGATGCCCAGTGCGCATGCGCGAGAAGCGCTGCGCTTTGTGATTGGTCCGGCGGCTTCTGGGATCTGTCATGTGTCCCAGGTACCGCCTTACCATTCACGAAGAGCACTGCTTCTTGTGCATGCGCACTTGGGACCCGGGCTGTCACGCACACTACAGCCGGGAAGACAGCGCGCCGCTGGATTCTCCTGGCGTGCCCACAGATAAGGCTCGGCGTGCCGGCTGTGGCACGCCATCACTGCACTATACCATATATGATGACCAGTTGTCTAGGCTCCTTTTCACACCATTAATATGGTTAGTCTTCAGCTATGCTGACAGAAACCAGCTGTTTACAGAATTGGAATAAGACATTGTCACGGGAGCAATAGGCATCAGTTGGTGGCACATGCTGACAATATAAACACTGATCAGCCATAACATGATGACCCACCTAATATTGAGTAGACAAAACAGCCAAAAGAGCTCTGACCTATCGAGGCATGGACACCACTGGATCTCTGAAGGTATGCTGTGGTACATGTCAAGTAACATCTGCACGAATGGTAGAACCCAAGGTTCCCAGTACATCATTGTCCAAAGCTTCACAGTGCCTCCACCCGCTTGGTACATGATTCATCAGTCCAGGCCACCATCTTCCATGTTTCTGTGGTCCTGTTCTGATGCTCATGTGTCCTTTGTAGGTACTTTTGGCTTAGGACACAGGTAAGCATGGGTCTTGCCATTATAACTTGGTCCTTGTCAAAGTAGCTCAAATACTTAAGATTGCCCATTTTCTCTGCTTTCAACACATCAACTTTAGGGACAACATGTTCACTTACTACCTAACATATCCCATCCACTTTTAGATGTTCCTTCACTGAGAGGGCTAGCTACTCACATTTCTCAGTCAGGCCTCCCAGTCTTCCCCTGGTCATCACAGTAGTAATTCACCCCTCTCTTATCAGAAGGACCAGTAGGATGTTTTAATCAGAGAGCGGCAAAGAAAAAATGTTTGTAGTACTGTTCCTTTAGTCAACCCATTGTGCTCTGGGAATCCGTTGTCATGTTTTAAATTATTATTCTGTTAAAGTGTTGTACATTGATATTCATACAAACACAGCTCCTGATAATAGAAAAATATATATTTGTCTCAATGTTAAATATAAATAACTGCGTCCAGATGCTGGAGGTGCATTTGACATGGTTTTCATAGTCTTGTTTTATAACTCAAACTTAAAAAAAATTCTCTAAATCATTGTCATTTCTCTTTAATATAACTGATGCTTAATATATACAGGACCATTCTGCTACCTCTGATGAAGTCACGTGGTGTGTGGCGATACGCGTAAGGTGACATCAGCGCTCCTACATCGTTCCAACAGGCAGGGTCTTGCTCTCCATTGTTTGATTCTGACCGTTGTTTCATGCGTTTTTAACACTATTATCATGTGAGTTTATATGCTTTAATAAATATATGCCTTTTAAAGAAGCCTACTGCACTATGGTCTACTTTGTGTTTGTTGAGCTTTATCCACACAGTTGGCTGTACTGAAATCGGGTGCCATTTGTAAAGGTCCAGTGGTGATTCATAAGGGAAAGAGTACACAGAGGAGAAAGTTATGTGTTACCCCACTAAAAGGGGAGATGCTTTGTTTGACCTGTGTCCACATACAGGTCTATGCGAGAAGGTGAGAGTCCACCCAGAAGTCTATGTTCACTGTGGTGATTCACATGTATTGAAGGTTTACAGCACTAGGATTTTGGGTGCAATCACCAGCAGGAAGATTTGTCACTTATTTGGATTTTTGTGAAGAATTGCATTTATTTTTATGTTTTCTCATCTTTTGGGACTATCAGTCACGTTTTTGTTCGTATATTCATATGTATTGATTTATGCTAGCAGCGCGACACTTTCATATGTTATAGTCTGTTATTTATGTTTACGCACATACAATCACACGTGTTTGCAGCAGCTCATCTATTATTATTCTCATTATTTGGCAGTGCATGATTTTCTTTTGCCTTTACCATTCTGCTATTATGCTAATTAATAGATCTGATGGTTCGCATGCCCTTGTTGTTACCGATAGTGCTGATGGTGTTTGTAATTGGCAGTGCAAGTTTAGAGAGCTCCCAACTGTTTGGGGGGTTACCACTAAAGGTTTTCACATTATCAGTTCTCCATCAAGTTTAGATATGATATAATCCCTGCCAGCTTACTCAACTACATAAATGCTGAGAAAAAAACTATACTTTTTGCAATTTTTCTTTACAGGTTTTACAAACATCCTTGTTCAGTCTGTATTGGTAAGCTGAATTTAAGCTGTGTATAATTATTTTGCTCCAAAAACAGAGGCCATGAAGTACAGTTATGGAACACTGAACATTAAAGCTGCTAGGAAGAGATGTTACCCCGTTAGTGAAGTAAAGTCCATTTTGTATTGATTCCCTGTTTCTAAGTAAGAACGATTCAGTAGAATACCTATTAGGTAAGACCAATGACCATTTCAGCCATACCCGTGTACAGAAATTAACATGCACTGTAATCTTTAAAGCAGCAGTTATGGTATTAAAGCTTGTTAGATCCTACTTCTATTTAAAATTATTTTAATATATCAAAAACCTTTATTTCATTTTATATAATTATTACAAATATGAGTTTTTGTCCTTTCACACAGGGGTGCTCTGCTCCATTTGGCAGAGTATCTTTGAGCAGAACAGCATGAATGTCTAGTTACATCCACCAGCCCATAGACCTGCATGGAGCTTCTGATCAAATCCACCTGATAAACTGACAGGTGTACCTGAATTGAAAGCCCATGTGAAAAAGGCCTGACAATTTAAGCGTTCTTAAACCCCAAAACAAAAAGGAAATAAAGTATATTGCAGCTTATCAAGCCTAAAATGTGGTGGCTGCATTGGTTTTCATTGTTTAGGATTTTCTTTCCCTTTTTCCCATTTTCACCTGATCATCAAGTCAGTAGCACACTTTTAGGGGGATTTACTAAGACCAGATCATGCAAATCTGGTGCATCTCTGCATAGTAACCAATCAGCTTCCAGATTTTATTTTCAAAGCTTAATTGAACAAGCTGAAGTTGGAAGCTGACTGGCTACCCATGCACAGCTGCACCAGATTCTGAGTACTCCCGTTTTAGCAATCCTCCCTCTTTGTTCCCTACGATGTCTTCACTCTGCATGAGAAGCAACAAAGACACCTGTGGACAACAGCAATGGCAGCTTGGGGAGAGGGTAGCGTTAGATGCACTAGCAGATTTTGATGGACATGTGTTGTACATCAGGGCAGAGGGGAGTGTCAGATAGAATAGCAGATTTAGTCTAGGTTCACACCTATGCAGGTTGAGTTTGAGGTGTTTCTGCATTGCGTTTTGAGTTTTTGCACTTGTGTTTTTGATGCATTTTGCGTTTTTTTTTTCATTTTTTTTTTCTTGTTGCTATTTAAAATGAAAAAACGCAATACATGCTTTTTTGTAGTGTTCCCATTGAAGTCTATAGAACAAACAATGTAACATTTTGTGTTCAAAAAAGTCCCTGACCCTTTCCAAAAAACGCACTGGGTGAAAACGCAGAGACGTGAGCCTGTCCCTTAGGAAATCATGTTAAATGTTCAGTACCGCATTTATGAAAAACGCAAAATGCATCAGAAAACGCTTAGTTGTGAACCTAGGGATAGATTCGCTAACAAACTGAAGCCAAATTCCAGTTCACACTTTATGAGCAATTATGACAACTGTTTTTTGTTCCTTTTGGGAACGAATACAAGCTAACCATTGCACTCCTGTCAGAGTTAAATGGTTTGTCTCAACCCTCTAACCGCCACTTTTGCTGAACAACTTGGTCTGTTAACCGCTTCCTGACCGCCCTATAGCATAAATACTGCTACAGGGCGTCACGGGTGCGCAAAATCATGTATATATACATGATTTTGCATTTTCGGGTAGGGGGCGTGCGCAAACCACACGCACCCTACCCACGCTGCCATTCGCGGCTGGCAATGATGACTCTCATATGCAGCTGAGTGCCAGTACTAGTACCGCTCTACCTTTTGGTGAGCTGGCAAGCACCAGCTGCCTAGTAAATCCTGGTCTTTCACATACCAGCACTGCAGTATCACTTGGTGACGTGGCGAGTCCCATAAGTGCAGTACAAGCTGGTGCGGTGGCAAACACAAGTATTGTCCCACAACCACCAATAATTTGCACACAGGCTCCTAGTATCCTTCCGGACGTGCTTGCAAATCCCGATTGGCAGCCCACAACTTTTGCAGCACCCGTACTTCCCCATTCACTGTCCAACCCAGAATTCAGGTGGAAACAGCAAATTTAAATACTTCTCTTGATTTTTTGGAGCGGTTTTTCACAGAATATACAGTATGTATGCATTGATTGTGGATCCAAGCAATTTATATGCACAACAGTTTATCGCCGCCAACCCAAATTCAAACTTCGCCAGACCATTCGCATGGAAACCCATTACAGTTTCCGAACTTAAAGTTTTTTTGGGCCTAACCCTCAACATGGGCATTACTAAAAAAAATTAATTGTGGTTGTATTGGCCCACAGACTCGATTCATCAAATGCCTATGTTCTCTGCTGCCATGGCCATGCATAGATATGAGAGTATAATCTGTTTTATTCATTTCACACAACAACACACTGTTGTCCTCGGAGTGACCCTGAATTTGACCAGCTCCACAAAATTCGGCCTCTCATAAATCACCTTAACCAAAAATTTGCAGATGTCTATATTCTCCAATAAAACATCTGTGTTGATGAGTCCCTAATTCATTTTTCTGGCTGGCTTGCATTCAAACAATTTCTCCCCAGCAAGCGTGCCAGATATGGAGTCAAGATGTATAAGACCTGTGAGAGGACAACAGGCTATACATATGCGTTTCGGATTTAAGAGGGAAAAGATAGTCACGTGGAGCCCCCCGGATGCCCAGATTACATGGTGAGCAGTGGCAAGACAGTTTGGGATTTGGTGTCATTCTTTTTTCCATATGGGGTACCACTTATACATGGACCATTTTTATTCAAGCATGCCACTATTTTGACATTTGTACAATCTTGGAATTGGCGCATGTGACACCATGAGACCTAATC
The DNA here is from genome assembly GCF_062004578.1 of Staurois parvus. Taxonomy (NCBI): domain Eukaryota; kingdom Metazoa; phylum Chordata; class Amphibia; order Anura; family Ranidae; genus Staurois; species Staurois parvus. Next base: position 3,563,761 of record NW_028318776.1, read on the forward strand.
ACCAGGGCTTTCCCCAACAGCTTGTAAATACCCATCTTAGAAAGAGGGAAAAAGCCTGCTTGAGAAATGAGGTTGTCAGTTGCAGCACCGACTTGTTTATTCTGACAGCAACAGAGTCTTGCTCTCAGAATATACATAAGTCACTGTGGGCAGCACTGTTGGATGAGAATGCAGCCGGTGTTTCTGCCAGCTGACCAAAGACCTGACTGGAGACCGGAATGGTGCCAATTATCTCTATAGTCTAAGAAATCAGAAGCCTAGAGCATTTCATCACTTCAGTTTTGCAGGATATAAACAGCGCCATTTGTGAATTTGGAAAGCATCTGATCACACCAATCTTGGTGAAATTAGATAATGTAAGGGCAGAAGAGATATCTAGAGTCTGATAGGCCCCAGATTTCTGAAAAAAGAATATATGACAATGCCCATTGATGTTATAGGGGATATTTGCATTCCTTGTGATAGCATTAAAAGTGATAAAAAAAGGCACCTGTGCGCAACTGTGTATGTAAGCGTTGACACTCTGCCAGTATGTAAACAGCGGTTGCACCATGCATGTGAGGTATCACCACGAACGTCACATCAAGAGAAGTAATTCTAGCACTAGACCTCCTCTGTAAATCTAAAATGTTAGCTTGTAAAGGCTTTTAAAGCATTGCCAATCGATATTAAAAAATGTATGCAGTTTGTCGCCATTGCACAGGGCATGCGCAGTTTTAAAGCATGCCATGTTTGGCATCTATTTACTTGGAATACCATCATATTTTATAGTTTACCAATTAATTGGCCAATATATTGTGTTGTTGTGCATTAAAAGTAAAAAAAGTGTATTTTTTTTTTTTTTTACATTTGCGTTTGAAAAATTACTGCACGAGTACTATGTGACATAAAAAATTGCAGCACCCTCCATTTTATTCACTAGGGTGTCTGCTTTAAAAAAAAATATAATGTCTGGGGGTTCAAAGTAATTTTCGAGCATATAATACTGAATTTTTTTTTCATGTGAACAAAAAGTGTCAGAAAAGGCTTGGTCTTCAGGTGTTAGAAGAGTGAGTGATGCATTGCATAAACTTCTAATACTGGGCATAAAATGCCCTCACCCCTCAAAATAACCTTTTTTTGGAAAGTAGACACCCCAAACTATGTGCTGAGAGGCATGTTGAGTCAATAGAAGAATTTAATTTTGTTACCACAAGTTTTTGGGAAATGAGAAAAAAAAATATTTTTTTTTTACACAAAATTGTCATTTAAATGATTTATTGCTCACACATGCCCTGGGTATATGTGGAATTACTCCCCAAAATACATTCTGCTACTTCTCCTGAGTATGGGGGTACCACATGTGAGAGACGTTTTGGCAGTCCAGCTAAGTACAGGACCCCAAAATCCAATAAGCACCTTCAGGCTTTTAAAGGGCTTTATTTCCTCATTACACTTCCTGACTACCTATCACAGTTTTGGAGGCCCAGAAATGCCAGGATAGCACCAACACCCCCCCCCCCCCGCCCCAAATGACCCCTTTTTGGAAAGTAGACACCCCAAGGAATTTGATAAGAAGCATGGTGAGTATTTTGCAGATCTTGTTGATTGCCACAAGTTTTTGGAAAATGAAGAAAGAAAACAAAAACATGTTTTTTCTTTTCTTTCTTATATTTCAAAACCGTGTGAGAAAAAATTAGATCTGCAAAATGCTCACCATGCCTCTTTTTAAATTCCTTGGGGTATCTACTTTCCAAAACTGGGTCATTTGGGGGGGGGGGGGGTTTGGTGCTATCCTGGCATTTCAGGGCCTCCAAAACTGTAATAGGAAGTGAAATGAGGAAGTTATGCACCTTCAGGCTTTCAAAGTGGTCATTGGATTTCAGGCTCCTGTATGTGGCTAGGTTCCCAAAAAGTCTCACACATATGATATCCCCATACTCGGTAGAAGTAGCAGAATGTATTTTGGGGTGTAATTCCACATACTGTGTACCCATGGCTTGTGTGAGAAATATATCATTTAAATGACAACTTTGTGTAAAAAACAAATATATATTTTTGTCATTTTCCATAGACTTGTAGAATAAAATAAATCTTCCATGGACTCAGTATGCCTCTCAACAGATAGCTTAGGGTGTCTACTTTCTGAAAACGGGTCATTTGGGGGTGTTTGTACTGTCCTGGTATTTTAGCACCTCAGGAAATGTGATAGGCAGTCAGAAAGTAAAAGCTGTGTAAATTCCATTACCTACACCATAGTTTGTAGATGCTATAGCTTTCACATGAAGCAATCAATATACAGTTGTGTTCAAAATAATAGCAGTGTGTTGAAAAAAGTGAATAAAGCTCAAAATCCTTCTAATAGCTTTTATTTCCATACACAAAAATGCATTGGGAACACTACACATTCTATTCCAAATCAAAACATGAAGAAAAATATATCAAATTTGTGTTGTTCCTCTAAAAAAATTGAAGAAAAATGAATATTAGACTGTTCAAAAAAATAGCAGTGTTTGTATTCTTCTTTACAAACTCAAACATTCACTATATAAACTGAAAAATGTTTGAAGATTTTGCTTTCCTTTGAATCACTTAATTAATATTTAGTTGTATAAGCACTGTTTCTGAGAACTGCTGTACATCTGTGTTGCATGGAGTCAACCAACGTCTGGCACCTGTGACCAGGTATTCCAGCCCAGGATGATTGGACTACATTCTACAGTTCTCTATTTCTTGGTTTTGCCTCAGAAACTGCATTTTTAATGTCACCCCACAAGTTTTCTATTGGATTAAGATCCGGGATTGGGCTGGCCACTCCATAACGTCAATCTTGTTGGTCTGGAACCAAGATGTTGCACGTTTACTGGTGTGTTTGGGGTTGTTGTCTTGTTGGAACACCCATTTCAAGGGCATTTCCTCTTCAGCATAAGGTAGCATGACCTCTTCAGGTATTCTGATGAATTCAAACTGATCCATGATCCCTGGTATGCGATAAATAGGCCCAACACCGTAGTATGAGAAACATCCCCATATCATGATGCTTGCGCAACCATGCTTCACTGTCTTCACAGTGTACTGTGGCTTCAATTTAGTGTTTAGGGGTTGTCTGACAAACTGTCTCCAGCCACTAGACCCAAAAAGAACAATCTTACTTTCATCAGTCCACAAAATGTTGTGCCATTTCTCTTTAGGCCAATGTGCTCTTTGGTAAATTTTAACCTCTTCAGCACGTCTTTTTTTTCAACAGTGGGACTTTGCGGGGGTTTCTTGCAGATAGCTTGGCTTCACATAGGTGTCTTCTAATTGTAACAGTACTCACAGGTAACTTTAGACCTTCTTTGATCTTCCTGGAGCTGATTGTTGGCTGAGTCCTTGCCATTTTGGCTATTCTATCCATTCGAATGGTAGTTTTTCGCTTTCTTCCACGTCTTTCAGGTTTTGGTTGCCATTTTAAAGCATTTGTAATCATTTTAGCTGAGCTACCTATCATCTTCTGCACTTCTTTATATGTTTTCCCCCCTCCAATCAACTTTTTAATCAAGGTATGCTCTTCTTCGGAACAATGTTTGGAACGACCCATTTTCCTCAGAATTTCAGAGAGAAATGCACTGTAACCAACATGTACAACATTTGCTGCCTTCATTCCTTAAATAAGGGCAATAATCACTGTTCAACAGGTAAAAAGTTTTGGGCATAAAATTAGCTAATCTTACATAATTTTGGGGTGCTGAAAACGAAAATGACCCTAAAAAATGTTGATTGGCTCTAGTTTCCATGATATATTCACCCATCTAATGACGTAAGCCATTCAAAATTATGATGCAACTTCAGCTGCATATTGCGCAATTGATACTGGTGACCAATAGAAAATTGCATGTATACTGAGTTGATGCAATATTAGCCTTTAATTGCATCACTTCCCTGAATAAAAGCTGCAGTATCTGTAGCTGATTGTAGTTCGACAGAGTCTTTACATTTCGTTTTATGCTTATATAGGCTACTCAGTAATGCCTCGAACTTGTGTGAATAAAGCAGATAATTTCTGCTATATCTGCGGTGAAATAACTTTTATCTCACAAAAAAGGAGGATAACAGGAATGATTAAGAAAGCCTACAACTTGTATTTTGGCTGCAAGATAGGAGACCAGGACAAGAGCTGGGCACCACATATATGCTGCAATTCTTGTGGGACGGCACTGGAGCAATGGTTGAATGGAAAAAAGGCATCTATGCCTTTTGCTGTGCCAATGATTTGGAGAGAGCCAACAGATCATGTTAGTAATTGTTACTTTTGTATGGTGCCTCCAATTGTAAAAGGGCTAAATAAGAAGAAAAAGTTATCTGTGCACTATCCAAATATTCCATCGGCAATACGTCCAGTTCCTCATGGAGAGGGGCTACCAATTCCTAAAGCACCAGAATCCTTCGTGGTTGAGTCAAGTGAGGAAGAACCTGAAGCGTGTAGTCACGTGCAGTTGTAAGAGATAGCCCTTTCCTCGAATACAAGAGAAAAGCCAAGAGAAGCAAAACCGACACAAACTGAAGACAAAACTAGTGAGAATCCTAAGTATTAAAATGATTCAACTTAGCTTATGGCTATAATTTTTCTTGGTAATCCTATGCAATATATTATGCCATTTAGGCTTTGTTATGTAGTCAATATCAGTTGCTTTATATTTGTGGAAAGACATCTATCTATATAATTATTGTGCATTATGTAGTCATTACGCCTATAGTAGAAAACTTTCCGTTTACAGAAAAACTAGAGCCAATTGACAAATTTCATTGTTATATTTGAACTCAGAATGTGAAATTCATTAAGAAATGGATCCTTTTGTTTCCAAAACTGGCAAAAAATAAAAATTTGTTGAACAGTGAATTGCCACCTGTTTTTCAAAGAATGAATGACCTCACTAATAGAACTCCACACTATTATTTTGAACATGCCCCTTTCAATTAGTGATTCAATTACACAGAATCAGCAGCATGCATGTCATGACTGTTGGGTCTGTTGGATTTCTATTACTCTACTACACCTGCTAGTAAATGATTTGCCATGTAGAAATATCAATTCTACCAAAAACAGTGATTGATCAGGTTAGTGATGTCTGACTGCTATTATTTTGAACACAACTGTATATTGTACATTCACATCAGTCCCTAACCATCAAGGGGCATACAATCTAAGGTCCCTAAATCACATTCATACATACACATACTAGGGCCAATTTAGACACGATCCAATTAATCTACCAGCATGTCTTTGGAGTAGAAGTACTAAGGTTCAAAACAGCACCCATTTAAAACAAAGATGTAACAAGTGGATATAATCCATATTATCTACATTCCCTGGCTTCTCTATAACATCAGACTTCCTTTCTAATAAGCACAACAGAAAGTCATAAGATGATGAGGTGGACAACTCCATCTATTATATTCTTATTATATTACTAGAATAGGAAGAGTAAATAAAAAGCATGAAATATTGGTTTTAGGAGGAGTCTCCCTATAGGTTTAGATTTGCCTTTAATTTTAAATGAATGTATAAATGAATAAGCAATATCTGGGGTGAACACCTGCATATGCTTATTGGTATACATTTCATGCTGCCAGGTTTGGCATTATTATTTATCAAATCCTTTTGTCAGAGGTCCAGACAGCCTTTGGAACTGGAGACAGATGGCTCTTTATTCCATAGTTACCCAGCTTGATGATGTTTATAACCAAATCATATTTTCTACAAAAAACTTCAACAGTTATTATGTGCATAGGCTCTTTTTACATCAGGAAAAGAAAGTGAAACACGTCCTTTCAACTTATTATAGTTTCTGAAGCAATATCATTTAAAACTGCAGTCTATTTGACTCAGTGACTGTTGGTATTACTTTTTGTTTTACATCCTGACAGGCACAAACTGCACAGTATTTCCGCTTGAGCTCTCTTGCATATTTAAAAAGAGCACCAGAATGCATAATAAAATCAACAGCTCTCTGACATACTGGCCATGAATTTCAAGTGATTTTCAACATACCATCTAACAAGCTTCATGGGTCACATAAAACAAAAGCTTTTTTGCTCAGCTTTTTGCATTGATTAAGTCACAAGTGGGCAACCTTTGACACTCCAGCTGTTGCTGAGTTACAATTAGGCTTCCCATGATGCTTAGCCAGATGTAGTGGGTGATGTAACTAGAATTTAACAACCCAAAGGAGAAAAAAGTAAAAGCTTGAAATATTTTATATAAAAAATATGGCACTTGAGTGTCCCCAGGAACTTGTGTGTGTAAACCCTGAAAATAACAAATCTCAAAGGGTAGAACACACCTCCTTGTCTGTTACCAATCATACCCTTTTTCGTTGCAGACTTCTTTTTCTTTTCTTTGGACCTGGTGATGATGTGGCCACTATCAGCCTTGCCTGTACCTTCTGTTCTTAGGGCGACATTGCTGTTATAGTATGTGTCTGTGAAAGCACGTTGTTGTAAACCTAGGACGTGTGCCCCCGATGCAGTACAAATCTGAAGTAGCAATGCACAGAGTGAGGGTACATTCAGCTATATCAGGAGTCTGCAAACTACAGCCCATGGGCCACATGCAGACCACTACGAGACTTTATCTGGCCCACAGCAACCCTGGCTGGCTGGCTGGCAGAGAACGCACCAGTCTGTGTATCATAATATGGAGACCAGCACATAGACTAACAGCCAGCTTTGAGCCTCCCCCAGTTCCCAGCACAGATTCCCGAGTCTACTGTGGCTGGATGCTAGGACTAGTACCATTGCTATGGAGGTACAGGGGATGCTCACCGCAAGTAGGAAGTGGTATCCAACCGTAGAGGTGTCACCCCTATCTGTGACAGAGCATGGATCGGGGCGCCGGCACTAAAAGCATAATTTACAGGGGCTGGTTTGGGGGGGGGGGGTGACACCTTGTTTTACCACACCAGGTGACACCAACCCTAGTGATGCCACTGGCTAGGACTGCCATCATTCTAAAAAACAATTACATGGTTGCCTTGCCCCAGCTTTTACATTAAGACTACAGATACTCCACCTAGACCTATTTTGCCTCCTGACATCCGCCTTGCAATCCTGCCACCAGAAAGGGAAGGGGCAACTCTGCTGGGCACACATGGATATAAGGAGAGACTCTGATGGGCACTTCTGGATGTAAGGGGGAACTTAAATCATTTATATTTTTGTTTATAAAACTGATTTTTTTTTCAGCCTGAAAATATTTGTAAAACCCAGCAAGATTGATGTGGTGACAAACTAATGTTCAACCTGACTGCAGCATCAGCACAGGCACCAGTTTGGCTTACACCTTGTGGTCATTTTATTAGGCACTGATGAGTATACAAGGCATTCACACCAGCCCAAAATTCACAGTGCTGTGAATGACGCAGTAAAAGTGTGTGCAAAAGATTATCTAAAATATATATATTATTTATTGCATTTTTCTTTTTACAAACAAGCATCCATTGAGAAAAGGCAACACACAAGGCCTCAACACAACAAAAACACATTTACAATGGTAAGTGGTTTTTGGATCACCCATTTTGAGCATTTATGTTATGGAATTTTATTTTATTATACCATATAAATAGGGGCTCATTGGTGCCCTCAGGAGAGCATAAAGGGGACAAGATGTACCTGTTAGGGAGGAGGAAAGGGTCAAGAGGAGGAAGAGGAGGCAAGATGTACCTGTTACTCTGTTAGGCTACACCCCCTTGTGGGAACCCAATCAGGGTTAAAAGGGGTATGGCGTTTATGGACCTGTGCTAACAGATACTGGACATCTATGGATTATTGCTACCTCTTGTCGATCTACTGCCAACAACAGACTCTTACCTTGCTAAAGGACTTTTTATGGGCTTTACTACCTAACTCTACTTATGATTACCTCACTGCAACAGGAGCACTTAGAAATCTTTGTCAGGGATGTGTTGAAGATCAAGTATCAAGTACGGCTTGAAGTCCTATTTAACTACTTTAGCAAAAGATCTGTTGTTCATCTGAATTGCCTGGTCCTAAAGTCTCTAAAAGGTGGCATACATGGCATATCAAAGAACAGGAATTATTCAAGGGGACAAGAGAAGTTAGAGAAGATCCAGTGCAAATGTCTAATGAGCAGAGTTGTGTCCTAAAGAGAATATATTTTCATTGCTAAAGTCACATATTTAAGCAAGCAACCAACCAGGAAGCAGGTGACATGGCAAGCGTGACAGAGGCTCTGTTAGTGAAGGGGTGTTATGCTTGGCCCTTTCGCCAGCAACTGGTACCTAAGTACCTAGCCTGGAGTCAGAGAGAGAGATGTGGTAGGGTCTTCTGCAGGAGAACAAGCATGGGTTTATGGAGTAGTGTGCTACCTGTATCCAATAACATGCGGATTATAGTCACTGGGCGTGAGGTGACAGGACTTCTGGGTTCGTGAAGACCAGTACAAGCTCTACAGTAGTCTCAGAAATACTGCATGCCTAGGGAGAAGTTGTGTCCATAGTGCAATAGTGTCAACAGTGTAGCGGTTTGGCCAAGGATTACAAAGTGTTATCTGTGCAAATTGCTTACTTCTAAGTCCAGAGTGCCACCTTAATGTTGAATTCACATGATCACGGTCACTGCCTGCCTAAAAAATATGGCTTATACAATAGGGCATTCCACAATACAAATCATTGATTAACCACCTCAAAAGTACACCAGAACTCACAATCTAATATAATAGAGACCATGATCTCTTTAGTGCCCACAATATAGCAATGTAATTTAAAACATGGTCCAAATATAGTTTAATGCCCAAATATGGCAAAATGCCACAACAGAATATGAGATGACCAGGAATGTGCCACGGCCATATGCCAAAGGCAGTCATTTCTGCTGATTAGCGCCCTTCCCTCTCCAGAAAAAAACAGTTGCCTCGGGCAGGCAAACATAGGCAGTCAGCTCAGTGCAGGCTTTACCTCACTGAGTAAAAGACTCTGTAGGCCCACTGACAGCCAGCAGCACTTTGAACAGGCTCAGCACCACTGAGGAACTTTGGTCACTGTGGCTGCCTGTGGTTTTACAAATCTGAGCCATACTGAACAGAGCTGAGGCTAAACTACATATACGGGCACTCCAGCCTTTAGAGCCTCCTCCCGTAGTTCTCTTAATGAGTGCTGTCTGGCCGCAATTTGGAGGCCACTTGTATAGCAGGTGCACCCCCTACCTCCATAGTAATAATCCCTGGTGATCTAATGGAGGAAAAATGCATATATAAAATAAATATCACCTGTTCCTGGGCATCTTACTTAACCATAGGTACAGTGCGCACTGTCACTATGTCAACACATGTGGCCATGCAGGTATATGGTGCTAATTACAGCCACACACAATGCTGCCCTTCTGCTGGTGATACAGGGTAATATCGCTTATCACTCTGGTTTCTTTAAACCTGCAACCCAGAAGTGAAAGCAAGGCTTGTAACACCAATAGATGTAGCCTGTATCGTGCAACATTTCCTTATCTGGTAAATTTCCTGCAGAGAGACTTTATTGTAGTCATACTAGAGGTCCTCCTCTAGCATACAGCCTTATACAATAGCAAAGGCCTTATACAAAATTGCATTTAAGTATCTGTTATAGTTAAGTTATGTTAGCCACCTTAGTTCATAGAAGCATGGGCAATAAAAAAAAAATGAAATTTTCTGTAAACTTTTGTTGGATTGAATAAATATTGTTGCAGAAAGCAACAGGTTCACTGAGCCCTCCCCAGCAGCATGTACTAACCTGAATTAGCGCCCTGCCTCTGTTAGGCTAAATTTAGTTTTTCGGCTTCAGTCATTGGAGTAAGGATCCATTCTTTTGGTCTGGTCATGGTTTCCTATGCTAGGTGTTTGCTCCTGCCTGTTTCTGGAAGAAGCTTCCAGACGATAGAGTAGGAGGACCCCTCGTCCAGTTATGAAAAGTTACCATACCTCGGCCAATTCCAAGAGGGACGAGTCCAGCAGGTAACTGGGGAGGTGATAAATATTTGAGAAGGATTTCCAGAGTATTCTTCTTCCTGTGCAAGGAGGGTTCCACTTCTCCTGGGGCTGCTGCCCACAGGAGGCAGCTATCGTGAGACAGAAATTGCAGTTGGGCTTCATCTGGAGCTGGACTGAGAACCTGGAGAAGATTGCTGAAGGGTTTTTTGCTGGAGGACACTGTCCCAATGTTCTGGCCTGGAGAAGGATCTTTTCTTAGCCTGTGCATTGTGGAAGCTGGGTAGCAGTCAGCTCCTGGGACATCGTAAGACCTACTGTAGAACTTCATGTGTGTCTGCAGTGAGTGAGTGACATTCGTTTCTATACCTGGAAGTACCAGGTATTTTGGATTCCATTTGTGGGCAGAATAGTGGAGAAGCAATGGAAAGGTATGTTGGTGAGTGGTAGAGGGATAAAGCAAGCCTGCCCTTGGTAAGGGGAGTAACAGGAAAGTGAAGAGAAGATTATTATATGCTGCAGGAGGCATACACAGACCTGACAGTCAGCCCAAAAGCCAACTAAAAGAGTGCATCAGGCTAACAATGCTACTGCTATAATTAAGGCAGCAGCTTACCAAGGTCAGCCTGTAAAGACAAAAGCCCAGTTACAAGCAAGATTTGCAAGTAAGAAACTTGGCAATAGTTTGACAAATATGTTTCAATTTATCACACTATATGTGTATCTGAGACATACTGCCAAACATACTGGAAAATAAATGATGGGTTTGCATACACTCTAAATTAATCTGTGGTATTTCATCTCTTTATAAGGGATAGGAATGATTCTACAGTGGATGGTTTACTGTTACCTACTATATGAGCTTTGAGGCCTATTTTTAAACTTGCTGTTAGTTTAATAGTCATCTGAACAAATTGGCCCCAGGCATGGGTATACTTGTAAAAGTGTTACAGGGGAATAGGGTTATTGGTTTCTATGTGGGCAGAGACTTTGTTTGTAAAAAGTCAATAAAGACTATCCTTAATTTATTATGAACTGCTCTTGTAACTGCTCATTTATGGATACAAGGAGATGAATAAGAGACCTTAACAAATTGCAGCAGTCTCTTCAAATGAAGATTTCATGCTTGCATTGGACTAACCTCAGAAACACATATGGATAAATGCAATGGATTGTGAAAGTGGTCATTTCTGGACTGGTTGTTTAGCTGAAGTATTAGCATCACAAGGATGCTGTACAATTAGAATCTTCAAATAGTGGTGCCAACCCTCACCCCAGCCCCCATTAAGGTTGGCCAGCTTGATAACCATTAGGCTTTTTCGTTTTTTTGCCATCTTTGTACTATTGCTAACATTTACCTTCACTTCCTGTGTTGTAGGCATAACAGAGAGGATATTACACATGTGCAATTTGTTTCGTTATAAATTGAAATTCAGACAAAATTTCGCTATGCAGAGATTCAAATCTCCGATTCACAATTGTAACAAATCCAAAATAAATAACAAAGACAATTACATTTCTATTCATTTATTTCATTTGGATGACATGATGCGATAGTTTGGGCCTTTTGTTAATGTTTGAAGCATGTGAAATAACTTACCGATATAACAAATCATCCTAATTGATTTCAATCCTTTCATTTTATTCAGATAAGAGTGGTGCAGTAGTCTTTGGCTCTGGGATAATCAGCTGATTCTTTCTGCATTAACATTTTTCATTATTATAACAAAATGCACTACATGTGCAATGGAAACATATTGTAAGAAATACAGTAATGTATAAAAGTGAAATAAGGCGATTCCTATTTATTGTGTTTGGGTTGGATGGAAGTGGATCCATCAGAATCATAACATAATGAATGAATCCAAAATTAATTTAATTCCATTCCTTTTGTATGCACGTGACTCTAGTCAATATCATACAATCAGCTCATTCCATTTTGCTTTGTGGGTTGGAATAGCAGGGACAATTCAGAGTGCATAAGTAATCTCCCATAATAACATGTTAAAGTCAATAAAGACAATCTTCCGAAATACCTTTTGAAAATATGAATCGATTCAGAACAAAGAATATACAAATCTGAACATACGAAACGATTTTCGAAAACGAATCATTTTAACATAACGGATATGATGAAACAAATGATTTGCTTAATGAATGAATCTCAAACTAAACATCATGCACATCTCTGCCCTCTTGGAAAGTTGCCACCAGAACAATTGTCCCCATTGAAAGATTTCCCCTCTATTTCTATTCTGGTGAGAACTCAAAATTGGATTTTTACTCATTATCAGTCACAGTGACTATGGTACCCAGGACAAAACAGGAAGAAAAATATCAATGGGGTGACAACCCATTTTTTAAAAATGAATGCAATAAACAATAAAAATCTGACAAAGTTCTAACCCATCATCTCTATATCCAAAAATTATTTTAAAAAGGTTTGCCTTTTGGAGTGCTGGTCACAGTTTTCAATCAGAGAGATCAGCAGGCACCTGTGGCTGTACATGCCCGATTAGGTCTTTCTTTTGCCAAACATTGAATGATTTCGGCGAGTGACTAAATGCCAAGGTGCAGAGGATCCAGATGCAGATCATGGGGTGTATGCAGCAGAATAGGGGTTAGGTTTTAGTGATAGGATTACTTTTAAAGTGAGCCTGTACCTTGACTATACAATAAAGTATTTTCATAGTTGTGATCTTTGAGGATATTTAAAGATGAATTACGTTACAGTGCAAGCAGCTAGAGAGGTTACACATGGCTTGTTTCAAAGTCTTTTTACTGCTTAGTAAGAATATATAAATACTTTAATAACAATAGTCTCTTATTTCTAGCATACTCCTTTTAATCTGAACAATCTTGAAGTTTATAAACTTACTCTGTAACCTCCACATGCTTATGTCCCTAAATTCTGTGACACATATTCACTGTCCTGTGAGTAGGCACTGCTGTGCTGCAGAATTTGCAGAACCTGCCTTCTGAACTACAAGGGTGGTGAGAAGTGTCAGAAGGTGGAATCAGTACAGGAATCACTGTTTTCAGGCATCAAGGTACCATGGGATATATAGTCCTTAGAAATGAAAAAGGAAACAGCGGAGGAGACTCTGCACAGCATGGGGGGAATCCAGGAAGTTGTGAAAAGAGATGGCCAGCAGACAAGCAAAACTTACAACATGAAAGGAGTAAAGTTACTGGATTGTTGATTAGAACTATTGATTGTATTGGTATTACAATGCTGATGTTATAAAATGACAGTGTATGCTGTGAGCATAGATCTCCTTTAATAGTTAAGCTTGTGGAGTAGTCAAGTGGTAATGTCTTCTCATGTTAACAGTCCAGAATTTATAAAGAGGTTTACAACCACTTTAAGCCTAATGCGAGACAACTCATGTTACATATTTATTAGATTACCCTTGTGGCTATGAATATGTGGGACATATTACAAGAAAATTATGATTGAAATTAAATTATCATCTAAGAAAAGTTCTTTAAAATTAGTTTATCTGCACATTTTAAACAATTCCATAAAAAGACCATCATGGTTTGCAATTCTGTTGGATAGTATTCTGTAATTGGAGAGCGTCTAATCTTAGGAAAGAGATCTCAAAAAATATTGGATAATAGGAATTGACAATTAGACTAATCTAGTCCCAAATATCTGAATCTGGGGGTCGATATGGTTTTATTAATAATTCTTAGAAGGGTATCTGCATGGCTTAGATGTGGTTTTAGACTTTTGTTTTTTCTATTGAAAAGAGAATATTCATAGCTTCACATGTATGAAGCTGTGGACAATAATACAAGGATTTGTTTTTATTATAGCACCGTGTTGCTATTGCATTTTTATATTTTAGAATTGTGTTGCATTATTCTGGGGAAAGCGATGCTTTTATTGTTTGATATATATGAATTAGATGGATGGTAAAATCCACATGACATTTGAACTCTGTGGATTTAACGAAATCACCAAGGTGACACAGCTAAAACTCTTCAAGGTCTGGGGTCAAGTTTAAGGTCACCTTTTCATAACTGGTGACATGTGAGAAGCCGTTCCACCATTCCTCAGTACAGCTTTGCAAGGGAATCCTGGGGTAATCGATGGGTCTCCAACAGCTGAAATAGATTAGCCCTATGTTAAAATAAATAGAGCCAAAGCAATGGCAACAGCTCAAAAAAAATTTACTAATATACCTGACTTGGCTTTATCTTACCTGCTACTGTTTTGATGTAAATAAATGTCCCTTTTTCTAGGAAGATTGACAGCAGGAGGAGACAATAAAAGGACAGTAAGGCAGCCAATCAGTAGCATGCAATTACGTATTCCATTGCTACTGTGGCTGGCTGCTATTAATAAAGTGAATCTTAATATCACAAATCAACAAAAAATATAAACCACCAGTGGCTACAATGTTATTTTGTGATTTTATACAATTAATTAGTCATTTTTTCTCAAATATTTGTGTTATTTCTTTTTTCAGTCCTACTACAGAACAAAACTGTTGCTGTGTTATAAAATTCAGTAGTGGGGAAAAAATAGTTTTGATCGCCTAAGAAAGGTAACAAAAAGAAATCTAATGCTGCAGTGCCATCTAGTGCCTACTTTCTCTTCCACATATTTACTGCTTCCCCATTTAAAATACAAAAACAATATGAATACATACAGTATATCCCATTAAACATTTTATGGATAGTCATTTATATAAGTCTGTCTCCAATTCTTGGCAAAGTGGTGCTGCAGATCCGAAATGCTTAGATGTCCCTATGCGGTATTCTATATTGTAAGCAGATCAGAAATCTTTTCAAGCAGTAAAAAAATAAATAAAAAAGGTTAAAAAAAAAAAATACATACATGTTTTGAGATGTTAAGGCGGTTATGACTAATCTACCCTATTTTAAATTGGTTGAAAGAGTTTGATTAATTAACTGACTGCAGATGTGGGACTTATCAAAAAGTAAAAGTAAATCTGCAGGTTAGTGATATTTAGGTCTTTCTTTTTTCTAAGGTTTACAATGCACCTGAGATGTAGTAGCAAAGGAGGATGTAGGAGAGACAAGAGTCACATTTTGTTACTCCAAGGTTTTTGTGTTATCTGGGGGATTTTAAAAGATATTAAAATCTTACACCACCACCTGATCGCTGGCTCTGATATCCTCCTTAAGGGTGTCTCCTTTCCCTTAAAAGGGTCTCATAGATCCATCCATTCATGCACACTCCCGAGAACAGACAATAGGGAGACGTATGCACACTGCCTGCCCACACAAGCAGCCCAAGAGGAGGAAATGCACAAAGGACCTGCCTCTCTGTATGCATGCACATTGGAGCTGGGCATGATGGAACATGTAGTCCCACCAAATTTAAAACTGTGATATTAGGTGTGCGCTCCCCAACAGGCAGTTTGTGTAAGCAGCACGTGGATGCTAGAGGATGCAGGGGGGCAATAAGTGTATTAATGTCTAGTACTTGATCACTCACTTTCATAGAATAAGCGATTAATGAGTTTCTGTAAAAAGAAAAAAAATATTGCTTTTAATACTATGTTAAAGAGGATCTTCACTCTGTAAACAAAATGTAATAGTCAGCAGCTATGATTACAATACCTGTGACTTTTAAAAAAAACACCCACTTACCTGTCCCAGTATCCCACCTGACTTGGCTCTTTGCCGGTCTTCGGAGCCAGGTGGCAGCATCTTAACTATGGGTAGCTGACAATGACTCCTTGTGGTTTCACAGCCGGCTGCCCACTGCACACGCAGCACCGTGAATAGTCCCACAGTCCCCCCCCGGGACCTGTGACATGTCCCAAGAGGCTCCAGTGGAAGGAGGGGGGGCTGAACTTCCCCTCCGATCGCCTAGACAGGTGCCTGTCAAAACCAACCACCAATCCTCCAACCCACCCACCAAAAAAAAAAAAAAAAAACATTCTAAAGATTGGAGCGGAGAGGGGGTGAAGTTCCGCATTAAGCTCTTCATCCTTCATTGTAGGATTGTCAGAATAGATGATTGCAAGAAAGAAATCTGTACAGCACTGAACCTTTGTCAAGAGACTGCAGTCCTGCCAGATACAATATAAAGTCTTGATTCACCTGGTTGCAAGTATCAGATCAATTTAGATAAAACTCTTTCATGGAAACCAGTCAGAAGAAATACGAAGCCTACCATTGCCAACAACCTAGAATCATCAGCCTGTCTTTGACATCAAAACGTTCCATATACAGCAAAGGAAGTCCTCATGCTGATCTTCTTTTGCAAATGTTAGTTGCCTGGCTGTCTCTGACTTAAAAAATTTGAATCACAGTAAAGTCATATCTTCTGAAAGCATGCAGTACATGTTACAGGTCAGCTGTTCAGAAAGTACAGAAGCCAAAGGGTCAGCAGGACAACCAGGCAAGTAGCATTTATAGAACTTAGCAATGCCGCCTCCGCATTTCGCACATGACTGGTTTCCTTCCAGATAAGACATTGTACACTTTGACTTCGGGATACCGGCAAAATGTTTCCAGTTCACTAAAATATTTTGCCTATTGCCTGGCAATTTTCTTTAAAGAATAGAAAGTTTAGGTATGTAATGTTCTTTGACGTGCCTTGTAAATGGATAGCTCTATACAAATCACACACGTCGAGATGTGCTTTGACATTGCTAATGACTAATATCCTGGTGAATATTTGACTGCGTTTCATTGCATTTTACACACAATGACATTTCAGTTAATTTAACATTTATTGAACATATGCTATGCACTTAGCCATTTAATCATTCCATTTAATGGTTCTGACACATTTATAATTGGAATGCTATTAGACGGAACACAATGACAGAATGCAATTTCACTTTGTGGTTACCCTAGTGGCATTTTAAATTTCTAGTTACAACAGCTGCAGGTAGCAACCATCTATTTTTTAACTTTAGTAAATTGCTGCACTGTCAGATGTTGCCAGATGAAGCATCAAGCAATTACGAAATTAAAGGAACACAATTCAGATTGAAAACTAAAGTTTAGAGGAACAAGCCCAAATAAAACCCAATACAGAGGTTATTTAAATTATAGCTAAACCCAAGAACAAAATGATTATATATGGCAGCTTATAAGTACTTAGGTGTGATGGCTGAATTGTGTTTTCTTTTTTTAAGTCTAAGTACATTTTCTGCATATACAGAAAAATTCCAGATGATCCAGAGTCCTTGTAACTTCCTGTGTGCTGAACAGAAATCTCAGACAATGTTATCAGCTTTCCCGGCTATCGTCCGTGAACTACAAACCAGTTCCCATCTATGCAATGAAAAGGGGAGGGGCAGGTATTTGTAGACTAAATCAGGAGAGAAGCCAAGGATGACAATGCTGCTTCTACATAGATGTGGCATGGTAAGCGAACATGGTCATCCAATATATTACATTTTTGGTTGTAGGTATGCAATAATTTACTATGTAATAACAAGGTGCCTAGAATCACTTCTCTCATTCAGAAAATACTCCTCTGGGCCTCATCACTTTCACTTTTCTCTGGAGACCCTACATGTCTCAATTGGCGGCAGAAGCCAGCCCATTTGTAATGTTAAATCCAGGACACTTTCCAGAAAGAGAGGTCTGCAGTGTTGTACCCTGTATTGCCTTTACGAACAATAAAAAAAAATGTTTACTAGGAGACACAGTTCACTACGCCCTATTTTGCTGGATACTTGCACCGATGGGGCAATAGGTTGATACCCCTTGCCTCAAATTATGCTTTACACTCGTCAGGTACTCACAGTTATATGAAAACATGTGTTTGCTGTTTTTTTGGAGTTTTTTTTCCCTTTTACATGTTATGATTTGCTGAGATGTATTCCTTCTTTTTCTTTTCTCTGTTTGGTTTATCTTGTTTCGTGGATTCATCTTACATGGCCTTTCTGTACCATTTTGAAACTCAAAAAACAATTTCAAATCAGGAGCTATATTGCTATATTGCTTTCTGAGAAGAGATTATCTCTTCATAGTTATTTAAAAAAAAAAAGGTCCTCTTTATCTGAATAAATCCAAGGAGATGAGTAGAATATTAACCACTTGCCCTCCAGAGGATTTACCCCCCTTCCTGACCAGGCCATTTTTTGTGATATGGCGCTGTGTTACTTTAATGGACAATTGCATGGTTATGCAATGCTTTACATACATGACATTTATGTAATTTTTTCCCCACAAGTCAAGCTTTCTTTCGGTGGCATTTGATCACCTCTGTGGTTTTTTGCACTATAAAACAAAAAAAGACCGACAATAAAAAAAAAAAAAAAAACATTTTTTTTTGCTATAAAACATCCAATAAAAAAAATTTTTAAAAATCAAAATTTCTTCTAAATTTAGACCAAAATGTATTCTGCTATATGTCTTTGCGATTAAAAACAAAAAATACCAAAAAGTGTATATTGATTACTTTACGTAAAAGTTAGCGTCTACGAATGGCGGTATATATACTGGAATTTTTATTTAGAATTTTTTCCATACTAGTAATGGCAGTGATCAACGACTTATAGTGGGACTGCGGCAGGCATTCTGACACTGAGTGGGAACTAATGGCCACTGACATCCCCAGTGAAAATAATAGTGATCAGTGCTAATAAAAAGCACTGACACTGTACTAATGACACTGGGCAGGAAGAGGTTAACATCTGGGGCAATCAAAGGGTTAACTGTGTGCTGTGTGTTTTACTAGGGAGACAGGCTGCTTTGTACCTCTCTGCTGTGCAGAGAGATACAAAGCAGCATGTCCATGCTGACAGGAGAGAGATCTGTGTTGTTTACACACAGATCTCTCCCCTCTCAGCCCCTACCAACAATCACCGAATCCCGGCCGGGATTATAAGCCAATAGTGGCGCAGGTAGGGTGCACGCTCTCCCTACCCAGAAATGCAAATCATGTATATATACACACACACGCTTTTGCACAGCCCTGCCACCCTGTAGCAGTATTTCTACTATAGGACGGAGGGCAAGGGTATAAAAAAAAAAAAATACTACCCACCACTATGGACATCTCTGCAATGGATTTAAAAGGAGAACTGAAGAGAAAACTTATTTTCTTCATTTTTGATAGAGTAAAGGAACATTATAAACCTTTTTAGGTTTTTTTGCCATCTGTGTCTAATTGGGGAAGATTTCCCTTCACGTCCTATCTGATAGCCAAAATTGGACACGAAAGGAAATCCCTCTGAAATAAGATAAATCCCTGGTAGTCACTAGAGCTAGAATTTCCATTTCCCCTCTATTTCTGTTGTGGTGACCACTCAAAAATTTTAGTTTTTTTTTTTTATCACTTTTGGGGATAACAGTCACCAAGACAAATAGAGTAATGCTCCCAAACAGGGGCACAGACAGGGAGGAGAAAGATGAGATATTTGTGGGATGCCATTGTGTACTTCTGAGAAAGCTAGTTGTCTGGCTGCCATGCTAATGCATAGCTTTAACATTTTCTCCTCCTCAAAAACAGAATAGGCATAATAAGTAAATCTGACTTTTTTCAGGCTTCCATTAGTCACATAATTTTCAGAAGCCAGACAGTCAGACAGGCAGCCAGCATTTTCAGACTGAGACCAGCATTTTCAGCCACCAAAGTTTTGATATTCTCTCAATTTTTAAATGTACCTTCCAAGAAGAATGTATTCTTTCAATATATTCCAAATGTAGTTTTCAAAATTTTACAGTATCATGGTAATCCGTTTGGGGTGATATAATCCTGATATGGATTTATCTAAATACAGTGAGCATTTTTAATACATTTTAGTAAAAACACATTTCTATTTATTTTATAACTCTGATAACCCACATGCTTTTAAGTGCAATGAAAATATGTTGCAAAAGAAGAGATGTTTCTGCGGGTGAATGAATTGTACCTGCATGCCCAAACCTCTTCTATTACAGCCTCACAACCTTTTCTACCACTGAACAATTTTCAAGTTTCAGGAAAAACTTGCTAAACAATGATTGCTGTGCATGTACATCTTTATAAATAGAAAGCTATAGTTAAAGGGATAAAAAAAAGGTTTGGCATATGTTAAACCGAGAGAGAATAATTTTTTTTTTAAAAAACTCACCTATCGTATGTGCCAAAATTATTTTCCGAATAATTATGAGATGAAACTGAAAAGAAATAGGTTGACATTGCTAAACTGGCAGTCAGTGGGGATGGGCTCCCTACATTGGTGGTCATGGAGAAGGACCTCTTACATTTGTAAGGAGGGGGAAAAGTGATCCTTTACATTAGTGGTCAGTGGGATAAGGGTCCACTTACATTGGTGATCATGAAGAAGGTTCTCTTACATTAGTGTTCAATTGAGGAGGCGACCCCTTACATTGGTGGTCAGTGGGAGAAGTGGACCCTTAATTGGTGGTCAGTGAGGGAAACACTCCTTAGCATCGGTAGTAAATTAGAAAGATCCCCTTATACCCATGCGTTTTTGGAAAGAATGCTTTTTTACATTGGTGGTCACAGAGAAGGACGGACTATAAAACTAGTTGCCAATAAAGTGTTTTCTTGAAATGGTGGTCTGTGGTCAAACATGGATGGCTCAGCGGGTTCAGCAACACTGGTGCTGCCACTATGCAGGCACTGTTAGGTGGTGTCTATGGGAAGCTTATAATCTTCCATAAGCACTAGGAAGTAGGCTGTTTGGAAATTATTTATCACAAGGGCCATTGCAATACCGTGTGCCATAAGTTAAAGCACATTAGGTGCCTCCTCTGCACCTTTAGAACCATTCCCAACCATTAACATACACAGCCTGTTTGTATGTAATACAGTATATCAAAAATGTATTTTATTGCACTATATTTGAATACCAGATGACACTGTCATAACTGGAAGGGTAATATCCAGAATATTTCTTCACATAACTTACCGATTATTTTTAAAGATTACATTGAATGTTTTTCCAAGATTTTGGCAAAAAAAACCTGCCATTTCAAATTTAAACTTATATTTTCTTGCACTGAAACCACATGAAACACAAGTTTCAGTATAAAAAAAAAATAGAACAGAGCACTGTAGCTATGAACTGAATACAAAAAAATATAATTTTGCCTGTATAAAATGTACTACATAGGTCATAACAAGAAAATAATACTAAGAAATTATACCAACGGTTAGATCTAAAACTAGTGGAAAGTCTGTCCCAAAACACGTTGTTGCAAAATGTTTTTCTAACAACTGATTTCATTAACATCAGCATATGGCACAACTCAAAAAAATTGCTTGAGCATGATGGCCACCATACATAAACGTTTATATCTTATGCCTAATTTTCTGAGGCATTCTAATGCTGTTAGGTAGAGACATCCATATTGTTTAAACTGTCTTCAGTTACTTCAGTTGTAGGACAACCTGGGAACAAGAAAAATAGTTAATATTTAGCCAGGTCCAACCAAGCCAACACATACCTATAATAGGACAGGCAAAAATAAAAGGGAAAGTAAAAGGATTTTATTACTACAACATACAAAGATATTTTTTGACAATTGTGCACCTCCAACCTTGTTGCAACACCTTGCCAAATGCCATTTTCCATTACATGTCCTTGTGCACAAACCCAGGTTCATAAAGACATGGCTTGTTGCATTTGATGCAAAGTAGCTTAGGTGGAGATCCCTGATCTCTGCACTATTAAACATCTTGGGGATGAATCAGAACAGAGATTGCAAGGCAGGTCTTCTCATCCAGTCAGTACCAGACCTTAGATGCTCTTTTTGCTCAATGGGCATCAATTCCCAAAGACACACTTCAATCCAAAAAGACCAAGGCTGTTATCAAGAGCAGGCAACTTCATACAAAACAACTATGGTTTTGGAAAGGGATTTCCGACAAGATCATATGGGTGCAATGGTCAGGTGTCCACACATTTTGGCCATATAATATAGGGTGCATTTATGACATTTAGACTGCAAAGGAAGCTTTACTTTCTAAAAAAAAGTTCAGCAATGCCAGCATACTTACTGCCAACCTGTGTATATCAGACTATGCCAAAATGGCCCAGTCAATTCTTTTAGGACAGAGTACAGAGGTGTATCCCACCTCTAAAACATTCTACAGTTAATGAGAATAGATCTCTCTAAACCATCTGGTTCACAGCATGGCTGTAAATTAACCTGAAGAAAATCTATTGATATTGCCCTCAGCCAGCCCAACTCTTGCAGACTGCAGAAGAATAATATAAATTAATATCTTCTAACATTGCATTGTTATCAAGCATTTGGTCCCGTCTTTGACCCTGTTGTTAACATTTTATCTCACTTACTGGTAACATAACAGTAATTGATGTAAATCTCCCCGAGGAGGAGAGAGTAAGAAAACGCATGAAGAGACATGGCTTTCACCCTTGTCACTCTATCCTAAATAGAAAAAAAGATCCAATCGAAGCAAAAAAAAACAAAAAAACAAAAGTTCAATTATACATAAAGGGTTGGATGGAGACATCTGTGACTACAACTCGTAGTAGCTTTAACAGTGT
The DNA here is from genome assembly GCF_062004578.1 of Staurois parvus. Taxonomy (NCBI): domain Eukaryota; kingdom Metazoa; phylum Chordata; class Amphibia; order Anura; family Ranidae; genus Staurois; species Staurois parvus. Next base: position 3,586,165 of record NW_028318776.1, read on the forward strand.
AGATAAAATCTGAGACCAGAGCTGTATAGGGTATTATACAAGGTGGGAATTTACATCTTTCCATAGAAATCCCTCTTGAGAAGCCATGCCACCTAAACATAGGGGACAGTACAGTGATGTTTACTTAGCACACTAACTGGTTTTTATGCCATCACTTCACGATATGCAATACAAAATGTATACTGCAACCATACTCTGAATCTACTGTCACATCCACATTAAAAAAGCAACCAAAAAAAATCACTGAAAAGACAGAAAAAGGTTATAAAGGAATACAATACCTTATTAGCTGCCTCTAAAGAATTGATAAGATTCTGCAGCTCCTCTTTATTCATCTCAATGGAAATCGGTGTCATTGTTCTATTTTTGAGAATATCCAGATCAAGGTTCACAAGTGGCATTTGCAATGTGGATAGCTTATCACTTGACATGGCAAGCTACACAGAGGAAAGAGGAGAAATGTTGCAAAATTACTTTAAAAATCATTTACTATGGTAAGCTCGGCCACAAACATGTTGCAAATGTCATATGAAAGCAAGACACCTGCATATGTTATATGAAAAACATTTTAAAAGCCCCCCCCCCAAAAAAAAAACAAAAAAACAAATATCTCAAATGAGCTCTCCCAGTTTACTAAACTGTCACCCTTCTAAACATTATTCTGCACCTTTAGGCTCCATGCACACGGGGCATTTTAATAATGCTGGTAACGTTAGCTGTGTAAAGTCACGTTCAAAACGCAAGTTTTTTTTAACATGTTTGCGTTAGCATTTAGCTGCATTTTTTACCTTTTTTTTTTTTGCTAAAAAAAGTAAAAACAATGCCGGTTTACCCCGATTTACTGTGGTTTTCAGCGTTAGAGTGTTTTTACTGCAAAAAAATTCCACTATAAACCCACTAGTTCTGGGGGGGTGTTTTCCAGCCAAAAAAACACTGATTACAGTCTGTGTGCGCATGGACACATAGGATAACATGCTGGGGAGTTTACTGGCTGAAGAAAAAAAAAACGTCAAAAGCCAAAAACAGCAACTGTAAAAATGTCCAGTGTGCAAGAGGACTTAGGAGCTAACAAAATGGCAGGTGTTCTTAAAGGAGACTTTTTATTTCTCTTTTTTAGTTACCACCTCTTGGGTTTTCACAACAGAAGCATCAGCTATAATAACAAATAAGCATTCTCTGTGTAGTCAACCAAGTCTTTTTATCTTTCCTAAAATCCTTATTGAAAGGCAAAGTTATCGATCTTCAAATTGTGGGTGCTTTCATTGCGACATCTTTCCATCTGTTATTCAAAATCTACAAATACGCAACACCATTCTAAAAAAAGATGAGTTTTGGATTGCACAATATGAAGCTTCAAGTTATCTCTTGGGTGATTAAAGTGAAAATCAAGATCTATTCTCCTTAGTGTTGGATACAGTTGGGAAGTGTAAGGACTGCTGTAAAGGTTTCACTGATATCTATATACACGTCGTGGAGATTTACTCAATCTGTCCTTGCAACAAAAATGAGGGCAAGGCTGAATTTTTAGCCACTGAGAAATCACCCAATGGAGACACCTGTTCCGGTGACAACTCTCAAAGGCAGCAATGCCTTCTTTCTTCCTGCTGTGCACCTGAAACAGGAAGTGAGGGGGAAATCATCCTGGGGACACAGACAGCAGGGCTCTAAAGTAGAACTCATACCTGCTTTTCATTGTAATGATGGATCCAAGGTAGTATATTAAAACAAAAAAAAAAACACTTAATAGCTAAAAGTATGTAGTAAAGCCTTAGAAGCTAGAGAATGGGTAAGTGCTCAGGCTTTGCACCAGTTGGAATGCTCCTGAAGCAGCTTAGCACATAGAAATCCCATCTTGTTAAAGTTGTATATTTCATTGCCAGATCTGATTGTAATTGCCATTTATGTATCTGTATTAGTGCTTATTTGTATTACTTACATTGAAAAGCGTCAATGGAGATGATGGTGCTATATAAAATCTTTAATAATGAGAATAAATAACACTGTAAAGATACAGCACTGCACAGAAATCAAGAAAACGGGAACTCCTTCTTGCCTCAATTTTACACCTGACAGCACATTTTCAGTCTGATAAGCAGAGGAAATCCCTGTAGACTTTTATACTTTCTGATTATATAGACTGCATACTAAACAAAAAGCAGAGGCATTCAGCCAATATGTAGAATATTAGATTACACTAGAAGCAACTAGGTTATCCCTAACGACTTTAGACAGCAGCTGAAAATTTGCAGTTTTGTCTTCTTTCAAATAGAAAATGATAAATCTGAACATAAAACCCAAGTACAAGCCTATACCCATATTTTTTTTGTTCAGTCATGATTTTCCTATTATAATTTCTTATCAAATATCCATTCAGACAGAAAAGGCAAATAAAACTAAAAAAACATTTCTCTGTCGGTGAAGATGGACTTTCAGTTGCACCAAGTTGCACAATATTACCCTAGATAAGCATCAGAATGTATACACTGAAATTCATTGTGCCACTACCCCCCCCCCCCCCCCCCCCGGATAAAGTGCTACTCAACCGTATATGTCTTGACCTAGAACAACGGTGTCACTCCAGTAATCTTGCTGGTACTTGGAAGAGATCCAGCAATGCATTGTTAGATGGTCTTCCAAGTTAAAACATCATTTCTCTAAATACAGACTCTGTTTCCCTCACCCTCTCAAATCAAATTTCATAAAAGTAGTACAAGTACAGGTACAATTCAAGCTTGCAAGCATTGCAACGTTTTCTGGAAAGCCTTCAATTTACAAACAGAGGAAAAAGAAACATCTGTACACTACATCCAAAGCATGTTTTAATAAAAATTAATAAAAAATTATTCCACTTCAAATTTCAACCTATCCTCTAGCTGGCAACAATATGCCAAAATCAAAAGCAAGCTATTGTGTATTACACTGAGCCCCCATTTCAAAACATTATTGTAATGTTAACCTTACAGTGGTTTTCAGGCAAGTTGTACACTTTGCATGTTTGCTGAAACACATTCCCATTATTGTATTATATACTGTATTTGTATATTTTCCCTTAACCACTTGCCTACAGGGCACTTTTACCCCCTTCATCTCCAAGTCAATTTTCAGCTTTCAGTGCTCTCACACTTTGAATGACAATTGCACGGTCATGCAACACTGTACCCATATCAAATTTTATACTTTTTTCACACAAATAGAGCTTTCTTTTGGTGGCATTTAATCGCCACTGGGTGTTTTATTTTTTGCACCATAAACAAAACAAAAAAAAAGTTTTTCTTTGTTTCAATTATAAAATTTTGAAAACAGGTAATTTTTCTCCTTCACTGATGTGCGTTGAGGCTGCACTGATAGGGGGCACTGATGAGGTGGCACGGATAGGCAGCACTGATAGGCTGCAAGGATGGGATGGCACTGATCATCAGTGCCGATCTGCTCTGTGACAATTGCCGGTTATCGGCAGTACTTTCCTCATGCTGTCAAAGTGCTGCCAATAACCAGCAACTGTATTTACTCGGTGATCTGCTGTGTCATTGGACACAACTAATCACATGGTAAAAGGCCCCTGTTATTGGCCTTTTACCTCATCATGTGATCAGCTGTGTCCGTAGGACACAGCTATAACGGAGAGCGCCAAATGCCCATCGCTGGGGGAGCACGGGAGGGTGCGTTCTAGAAGGACGTCATATGACGCCCTCCCAGAACTGGACAACTGCGCTGAAGCCATCATTTGGCTATAGCGTGGTTGTGAAGTGGTTAAAGTGGTTCTAAAAGGCAGAAAGTTTTTTTAGCTTAATGCATTCTTTGCATTAAAGCAAAAAACCTTCTGTATACAACTCACATAAAAAAAGGGTGAAAAGCGCTCATCAAGCATGAAGATCACAGCTGCTATCACACTGATCTGGTCCCACTGCACGCATGCTCCAAATGCATAGTTACGCCCATCACCTCAACCTTCGGGAAGCGACATCACAGCTGCTCATCTTGTGTGCCCACAACTACCAGGTAGTTCTTGGATGACGTTCAGAGCACATTGTATGCCCAATTCATGCAAAACTCCACGTAATCCCAAGGAGTTTACATACTTGTTCTTGCAAGTAAGTGTGTGTGTGTGTGTGTGTGTGTGTGTGTGTGTGTGTGTGTGTGTACGTACATACATACATACATACATACACACACCCACATACAGACGCAGTTGTGTTCAAAATCATAGCAGTGTGTTGAAAAAAGTGAATAAAGCTCAAAATCCTTCTAATAGCTTTTATTTCCATACACACAAATGCATTGGGAACACTACACATTCTATTCCAAATCAAAACATAAAGAAAAATATATCAAAATTTGTGTTGTTCCTCTAAAAAAATTGAAGAAAAGTGAATATTAGACTGTTCAAAAAAATAGCAGTGTTTGTATTCTTCTTTACAAACTCAAACATTCACTATATAGACTTAAAAATGTTTGAAGATTTTGCTCTCCTTTGAATCACTTAATATTTAGTTGTATAAGCACTGATTCTGAGAACTGCTGTACATCTGTGTTGCATGGAGTCAACCAACTTCTGGCACCTGTGAACAGGTATTCCAGCCCAGGATGATTGGACTACATTCCACAGTTCTTTATTTCTTGCTTTTGCCTCAGAAACTGCATTTTTGATGTCACCCCACAAGTTTTCTATTGCATTAAGATCCGCGGATTGGATTGGGCTGGCCACTCCATAACGTCAATCTTGTTGGTCTGGAACCAAGATTTTGCACGTTTACTGGTGTGTTTGGAGTCGTTGTCTTGTTGGAACACCCATTTCCTCTTCAGCATAAGGCAGCATGACCTCTTCAAGTATTCTGATGTATTCAAACTGATCCATGATCCCTGGTATGCGATAAATAGGCCCAACACCATAGTATGAGAAACATCCCCATATCATGATGCTTGCTCAACCATGCTTCACTGTCTTCACAGTGTACTGTGGCTTGAATTCAGTGTTTGGGGGTCATCTGACAAACTGTCTCCGGCCACTAGACCCAAAAAAGAACAATCTTACTTTCATCAGTCCACAAAATGTTGCGCCATTTCTCTTTAGGCCAGTTAATGTGCTCTTTGGCAAATTGTAACCTCTTCAGCACGTGTCTTTTTTCCAACAGTGGGACTTTGCGGGGGCTTCTTGCAGATAGCTTGGCTTCACATAGGCGTCTTCTAATTGTAACAGTACTCACAGGTAACTTTAGACCTTCTTTGATCTTCCTGGAGCTGATTGTTGGCTGAGTCCTTGCCATTTTGGCTATTCTTCTATCCATTCGAATGGTAGTTTTTCTCTTCCACGTCTTTTGGTTGCCATTTTAAAGCATTTGCAATCATTTTAGCTGAGCAGCCTATCATTTTCTGCACTTCTTTAAAAAGTTGATTGGAGAGGGGAAAACATATAATCAAGGTACGCTGTTCTTCTGAACAATGTCTGGAACGACCCATTTTCCTCAGAATTTCAAAGAGAGATGCACTGTAACCAGCATGTACAACATTTGCTGCCTTCCTTCCTTAAATAAGGGCAGTAATTGCCACCTGTTTTTCAAAGAATGAATGACTTTACTAATAGAACTCCAAACTGCTATTATTTTGAATATGCCCCTTTCAATTAGTGATTCAATTACACAGAATCCGCAGCATGCATGTAATGACTGTTGGGTCTGTTGTTTTTCTATTACTCTACTATACCTGCTAGTAAATTATTTGCCATGTAGAAATATCATTTCTACCAAAAAAAGTGATTGATCAGGTTAGTGATGTCTGACTGCTATTATTTTGAACACAACTGTGTATATGTATATATCTATATCTATCTATATATACCCTCACTCCGGTCTTCACCTTATTACTGTACTCATCAACTCTTGCTAATTCTGAACCCATATACTAGTAAAACCTCCAGGACTCTGGGACCTATCTCTCCATATAAGTCCTACTCCCATATTACCTCTCTCACCCTTCTGCTTCTCCTAACATCTGGATTCCCAAAATCCTGGGCCGCCATCTCTTTCCTTTGACCAACACATCCGGCACCCCCTATCTTGTGACAGCGGCCACAATCCACACAATCTCGTCACTATTCCTCTTCTTCCTAAAACCAGCCTTCCCTTTTCCTGTGCACTTTAGAATGCCCACTCTGTCTGTAACAAACTCACCTCTGTCCATGACCTTTTTATCACAAACTCCTTTCACCTACTTACAATTACAGAAACCTGGCTTCGTGAATCTGACTTGCCCTCTTTTGCTACCCATGGTGGTCTCCTCTGGACTCACTCTCCCAGGCCTAGTAGATGGAAAAAAAGGAGAGTTGGAATCCTCCTATCCCCTCAAAGCACTTTTCAGGTCCTTCATTCACATCCCTCTCCTCATTTGAAGTTCACTGTATTCATCTATTCTCTCCATTTACTGTAAGAATTGCTGTGATCTAATCTGCCTCCTGGACCATTTTAAAGCTTCCTTGATGACTTCTCTGCCTAGCTGCCTTACTTTCTCTCTTTTGAAATTCCCACAAGCATTCCTCTTCTTCTTCGGTGACTTCAACATCCTTGTTAATTTTAACACTCCTGCTACTTCTAAACTTCTGAGCCTAACCACTTCTTTAGATCTAAAACAATGGACACATGCTTCTACACACTCATATGATAACTGCCTTGACCTTGTGCTCTCCTACCTATGCACTCCTTGCAACCTCACCAACTTTCCTTTTCCTTTCTCTGATCACTCCCTTATTAGCTTCTTCCTCTCCTTGGCTTCCATCTCCTTGTCCTCCAACTACCGAACAATTACCCATATGAACCTTCACTATCTTAACCCTTCTCTTCTTTTTTTCAGCAACAGATTGTCTCTATGACAAAATCTCAGCCCTGTCCTGCCCCAATCTGGCCACATCAGTACACTGTAATCCACCGCGGACACATTGGCCCCCCTCACTACACACAGAATCAGGCCCCAACCGATACAGCCTTTGCAAACAGACAATAGCAGATGCCTCAAAAACATAGCCGTGCTCTTCAGTGTTTATGGAGGAAGACTAAGACCTAGCAAGACTTTGACCAATATAAATCTGCCCTTCAAAAATACAATTCCTGTCTCCACACTGCCAAAACAGACCGATTTTATCACTCTCATTAACAGCCTCTCCCATAATCCCCGTCAACTCTTTTCTACCTTTAACTCTGTACTTCATCCTTCTTTCCATCCACCCACCAACTCACTCACTGCCCAGGAGATCCATAATCACCTCAAAAATAAGATTGATACAATTCGTGACGAGATCTCCACTGTACTGATATCTCCCTCACCCTACACTTTTTGTACACCTGCACAATCGATTCTTCCCTTGTTTAACCGAGCTACTATAGAGGAGGTTGGTAAACTTTTTTTAAGCCCACCTAGCCACCTATCCCCTGGACCCTGTTCCTTCGCAAATACTACAGTCACCCTCTGGCTCTATCCTGCACTCTTTAAATCATATCTTCAAATCTCTCCCTTTCTACTGGCATCTTCCCCAACTCTCTAAAACATGCGCTAGTCACCCCCATATTTAAAAATGCCTCACTGGACCCCACCAATCTTAGCAACCTAAGACCCATCTCCTTACTCCCTTTTGCCTTTAAACTCCTTGAACTTCTAGTTTACAACCGGCTGAGCTGCCACCTCATTAAGAATAACCATTTTGATCCCCTTCAGTCTGGATTTCACCCACAACGCTCCACAGAAACTGTTCCCCTAAAACTCACAAACTACTTACTAACCCCTAAAACCAATCCTCACTCTTCCATACTCTTACTTTGGGGCCTCTCCATTGGTTCGAATCTTACCTATCTCACCGCAACTTCAGTGTCACTTACAACTCTACTTCTTCCTCTTTTACTCCTCTTACCTTCGAGGTCCCCCAAGGTTCAGTCCTTGGACCTCTCCTATTCTAAATCTACACTTCTTCCTTGGGTCAGTTGATGGCTTCCCATGGCTTCCAATACCATTTCTATGCTGATGACACACAAATATCTCTACTTCTCGGCTTACCCCATCAGTTTCCTCACGTATCCTCAATTTACTAACAGACATATCAGGCTGGATGTCACACCATTTCCTAAAACTCAATCTATCCAAAACTGAGCTCATAATATTTCCTCCCCAACCTGCCTCTTCACCTGATTTCTCGGTCAGGATCAATAGCACCACTATCAATCCATACCCGCATGCCAGAGTGCTACAGGTAACCCTGGACTCTGAATTATCCTTTCAGGCCCACATCCAATCGCTGTCCAAGTCATGCCACCTCAACCTCCGCAACATCTCCAGAATACGCCCCTTTTTAACCTATGATGCCATAAAGCTCCTAACTCACTCCCTGGTTATCTCCCGCCTCGACTACTGCAACTCCCTCCTCATTGGCTTACCTTTACATAGGCTATCCCCCCTCCAGTCCATCATGAATGCTGCTGCCAGGCTCATCCACCTTACCAACCGTTCAGTGTCTACTACCCCTCTCTGCCAATCCCTCCACTGGCTTCCACTCACCTAACGAATAAAATTCAAAATACTAACAACTTACAAAGCCATCCACAACTCTGCCTGCAGCTACATCACCAACCTGGTCGCAAAATATCAACCAAACCGCTCTCTTCGATCCTCCCAAGACCTTCTGCTCTCTAGTTCCCATGTCCCCTCCTCCAATACTCGCCTTCAGGACTTCCCCCAAGCTTGTTAGAGCCCAACCTCTGTAGCTGTAAGATAAAGGAGCCAGATGGATACCAGGGATGGATGGATGGATGGGAGCAGTAACACTGAGGCAGCTCTTCTTAGAGTGGAAGCAAGACCTCTGAAGAAGGATCCTACTAAGCTCCCAAATGCATTACCGCCCCCTTCACCTCCTACATCCGACTCTGCTCTCCAAGCCTCATTTTGATGCTCAGGCACATCCTGGGCTCTACTTCCTGATCCTATAGACAGTCTGCTGCTGGACGGCTGGATGTTCCACCTGGATCTTATTACACCACATGATGAGTCTTTAACTATTTATCTTGTAAGTGCAATTTATCTATTGTTTATTAATAAATTGTCAATACTGCACTTAGGAGGCGCCTTCCTCCCTTTTTTTTTTTTACATTCTATGGAACTTCCTACCCCAATCTGTCCAGCTATCTCCTAATCTATATACCTTTAGACGATCCCTGAAAACCTCTCTTTAAAGAAGCCTATCCTGCTTCTAACTAGTAAACTGCCTTTTATTTCCTCCATAAGCTCATCCCCACAGATATTACCTTTTGTATCACTTAACTCTTCCTCCTAGATTGTAAGCTCTAAGGAGCAGGGCCCTCTGTTTCCTCTTGTACCAAATTGTATTGTAACTGTAATGTCTACCTTCATTTTGTAAAGCGCTGCGCAAACTGTTGGCGCTTTATAAATCCTGTATAATAATAACAATCTATTGTACTCAGGCAGTTGATGCACCTGTGGCTGACTGAATATAGAGCACTGCCAGGCTACGACTGCATCTGATAGGATGTAATCTCTGTTCAGCCGCAAATTTATAACCCAGCTCAGACTTTTTTTTTTTTTAAATATACTTTTGTCAATACAGGTAGTGCTTTTAGGGCTAACCTTGAATTTTGGCCAATTCCTTGATAATTGTCTAAACTTCAAGCCAACTATAGGGACCTTTATAGATGTAGGGATAAACAGTGCGCTTACCTTGGAAAGGACTGCCAGTTCAAAAAGGCAAGGAAACCTGGACTTAGTGTACAATTACAGCTCTGCAGCCTCCCTTGTGTAGACATCCAAAAGCTCTGAGCCTGATTCTAGGTGACACAATCTTTTATGTGATGTCAGTAGCCCCAGCACACTCTATATTATTTCCCTATGTTCCTATATCCAGGCTGCTACATATTCAGGCTGACCATATCCTGTGTGACTTTCTGCCAGTTCCTGATGAACTGGCCAAAATTTGCTTTGTGGATAGCCCTGTTGGGCCCCCCAACATTTTTTGACTGAAAAATCAAAGGAGCCAGGCAGAAAATTGCTGGCTGAACAGTGGATCCAATCAGATGCAGCTACTGTTTGAGTATTCCAACAGCCACCACTGATGGCTGTCAGGATACAAGAGCCAAGCATGGAGATTTGTGTATCTGTGCTGTATGGCATATATAGAGGAATCTATTAGATTTTTTTATTGATCAGCCTGTGGGCTAAACAAAAAATATTTATCAATGTGTGGACAACATTAAGGAAGTGAGGGAACAGGTGAAGATGCTAGGCCAGCACACAATCAGGCACTGCCAGAAAAGGAGAGGGCTATGATGTGCAAGGGTGCTATGCTAGGGGTGTTGGGATGTACTGCAGTGATTCGCTGCACATGGCACCATTAAGTCTATTAGATGACAAAGGAATTGAAGTAACTAGATGACACTGGGATGCACAGGAGGTCACTTGGAGTCAGTAAATGACACTGGCGGTCACAGAGGCAGGTAAGTAGCAGCATGTTACTCAGTTTATGAACAGCAATGCACTACTTTAAAGGATAAGTTCACCTTTGGGAGCATGTTACATGTTCCACCCATCTTCACACTGCTACAGCTTCTCCCCAATCCAACAACTCTAATGACAGTGAGCCGGGGATCTTCTCCCCAAATGTCACAATTTTAAACAAAATGCGGCTGTGCAGGGCTCTGTCCACCCAGCTGTCACTCATTCACATTTAACCGGTACCACACCGCACCAAAAACAGAAATACTGCTACAGGGCAGCATGGGTGTGTGTGTGTTTTCAGTTCCAGGTAGGGGGCGCGCACGGCCTCAGCTGTCAATCACTGGGTCCCAGCCAGTGATTACTTGCCAGCACCCAGTGATCGCCGAGTATCTCCGACGGGGGAGAGACCTGTATCTAAATAATACAGATCTCTCCCGTCACCTTCAGCACACTGCATGTATGGCTCTGTATAGCAGAGCAATACAAAACAGTGTGCTTACAGTGGAAAGCACTCACACAGCGTACTGTGAAACAGCAAACAGTTAACCCTTTCTTCGCCCCACATTAACCACTTCCTGCCCAGTGCCATTAGTATAGTGTCAGTGCTTTTTATTAACACTGATCACTGTATTGGTGTCACTGAGGATGTCACTGACATCCCTAGTGATACCAAATCAGTTCCCCCCCAGTGTCACAATGCCCACCGAAGACCCGCTACAAGTCGCTGATCGCCACCACTACTAGTGAAAAAAAAAAATTCCATTATATATACACCGCCATTTGTATACGCTACAACTTTCACGTAAAACAATTCATTTACAAGTATTGGGATTTTTTTTTCTAGCAAACACATGTAGCAGAATACATTTTGGCCTAAATTTATAATGGAATTTGATGTTTTCAATTTTTTTACTGGACATGTTTAATAGCAAAAAGTCAAAAATGTTTTTTTCTCAAAATTGTTGGTTTTATTTTTTTTGTTTATAGTACAAAAAATTAAAAAAAAAAAAAAAACAAAAACACACACAGGCGATCAAATACCAGCAAAATAAAGCTCTATTTGTGGTGAAAAAAGGACATAAATTTAATTTGGGTGCAGCATTGCATGACCGTGCAATTGTCAGTTAAAGTAACGCAGTGTCGTATTGCAAAAAATTGTCTGGTCAGGAAAGGGGGTAAGTTCTCTGGAGGGCAAGTGGTTGATGAAGTACCAGCCAGCTGATGAGTGCTTTAGGTAGTTCACTGATAGGTCCGGTCTTTGTAACTGTCTGAGGTACAAGCAGACAACTTAGCCTTGTGTGCAGGCGGCAGAGAGGCGTTTGGGAAGCGCTTTGCCAATTCTGCACATTACAGCACATGGTTCTGTTCTAACGGGAGCGTTTGCGTCGTGGCAAAACGGACACCTCTGGTCGAGTCAGGAGGCTTTGAAGCCTCCTATTCTCGTCTACGGTGCCGCTCCGCAAACGCCCAGCCGGCGTTTGCGGTGCAGTTGCGACGCGGTTGCGGAGCGGTAACACCACTCAAACTGTATTATAGGCGTTTGTGGGGCGTTATTAACGCTCGGCAAACGCCTAGCAACCGCCACTAAACCGCGCATGCGGCGTTTGCCGAGAGTTTGCCGAGCGTTAAAAAACGCTCTGCAAACGCCGGACCAACGCTTGCCAAACGCTATAGGGGCGATTGGCAAGCGTTGGTAAAACAGCCAAGTGTGAACGAGCCCTTACACTGACAGTCTGCAAGAGTCTTGCATTCCACCTGTGATCTGCTGATCATGGGTGCAATGCTTTACAGGCTCCTAATTAAAAAAAAAAAAAAAAAAAAAAAAAGGAAGAAGAAATGCACAATTTTTTTACCTGCAAAAAAATGTGCATTTTTTTTTTTTTTAAAAGAACTTAGCTTCATGATGTGAAGCGCCACATCATGAAGGCTGAGCCATTCAGGGGAGCTGCCCTCCAACTGGCCCTGGCATAATTCAGGACAGGATCTCTTGACAGAAATCCAGGTGAAACCCTCCACAGACAGGAGTCCCAGAGATGAATCCTGAAAGAGGCGAGTGTAAAAACAGCTTGTAACTGTTCCCAATTCTATCCAAAATAAGAAAAGTTTGGGTCCAAAATATAATTTTAAATATTATGTGCATTTCTATATGAATATATGTTGTGTTTTTTAAATGTTTCCTTTCACCTTCAGCGCTACACTAAAATTCTTTTCATTATCTCAGAACTATGAGCCAAGACTCTCCATTCAGTCCTTAGCAGCAGCATTCCACCGACACATCAATGAATAAATGTATGAAATCAGCAAGACTCTTAAACATAGCTGCCTAATGAAGGGAATGTTCTCAGTTTCTCTCATTCTCAGTTTCACATTCTGACCAGCACTACAATTCAATCAAGGAGATAAATCAATATCAGGCGGTGGATGGGCTCAGTGCTACATGATGTTTTTCTGTTATTTCTGTGTGAGCTATTTCAGGTCAGATATTCACTTAAAATTCAGTATTTTGTACTGTTTCATTTGTTCAAAACCAATTCTTAGAAAAAGGGGAAAAAAAACCCAGGAATAAAGAACCTCTACTTACCCAAGGGTGAAAAAAAGCACACGGTTGAAGTCTAAGCTTAACACTGTCAACTAAATTACATTTGCAATTCAATTTCAGAACTGCGCAACAAATAAAAATTGAAAAAAAAAAGGAAAGAGAAAAAAAAAAAAAAAAAAAAAACCAATTCAGCTGGGACCCACCACCTAATTACCAGGTGACCAAAGAGCAGCAATGCCAGCAAGTGAAACCCAGGTATAGTAGAGAGTATGTGTAGGTTAATAGCACATTACACACCCAATTTATAGTAATTTTCTAGCACTACTCCGATTTTAGCTCTGAAAATCGAATACATTTTATTTTTCACTTCAAACTGGCAATCCTGGGATGCAGACATCATTCATGTCTGATAACAGAAAGAAAATCTCTAGTATAAAAAAAATATGACACTGGAGAGTACATTGCAGATATTCAGTTCACATGGGTAAGAAAGGTCAAATTTTCCTACCTAATCAAATTTCTGTTTTTGTAAATGCGGATTCTGGTCACAGATGATAAAACAGCAATTGGTAGGCAATTTGTTAACGGGGGAGTGCCACATTTCTACCTCTGATCTAAAAGTAAACCCCTTAGCTTACATCCACTATGTAATAAATGGGAGAGGTGAGGTTACCATTCTACCAAGAACGTACGCTGCCCATAAGTGTATCGCATCTCAGCCGGTTCAGTGGGGACAAGCCAAGATTCGATCCATCTATGGGCAGGTTGGTTTTAATGAAGTCAGTCCATTGATCTACTTCAGTACAACCAGTCTGTTGGATTTTTTGCCGGCAATTACAATCAGTGACTAGAGCTGCCAGCAGTGATCATTGTCTTCTGCCATCAACAAGGCTTCCTGCTGGCAGAATGCAATAGCGCTAAGGGATGGATTGTCCGATCAACTCAGATTGTGTTGATGAGGGAATCGAGCATTTTTATTTCCTGCAACCTACAGTTGCACGGAAGAAAGTTGCGTCATCTATGACTTTATTTGTTTTGGAGTTAGCACTTGTGATTTCAGATTTCACAAAACAGAGATTAAATGATCAAGTAGATGAACAAAACCCAATGACCATTAGTGAAGCACTATCCTATAACTTAGAGAGAAAGTCAGCTTATGCTTTTCACCTTCAGAGGAAATGTATCCTCCAAGCAGAATCTGACTGGTGGACAGCAGGATAAACGTCACCTTCTGTACTTCCAGATACTTTCTGACAGCTGGTAAGGCATGTCCGGGAGGAGCAACATCAGGTCATGTCCCTTCTTTCTTGTTGTCACAGAGCTGGCTGCTAATTGAAATTGGAGCATTGGAGTGATTGGCTGGCATAGATTGCATCCATTAAGTTTGACAATGCTATCAGTAATATCAATGCCAGTGTGTCAGTGCTGTCATCCAAACAGAAGTTATGTGCAAGGCGTATTACTGGCAGGATCACCAGCTACTTCAGGGGAGAAAAAACAGGCATATAGACAAAGAAAATATCATTAAAACATAACTAAGGCAAAAGGTTTTTTTGGGTTTTTTTTTTTGTTTTGGACGAAGTAGAGATGGATTAGAAAACATTAAGTTTTTTTGCTGTCTGTGCCCCCGTTAGAGAGATTTACGTGTCCTGTTGACCATGATCACTAATAGGGACACTAATTCTACTGACCAGGGGGGCCCATGGGATTCCCTTAATTTGCAGGGATTTCCTCTCACTTCCTGTTTTGGCTATGGAACAGGAAGTGAAGGAAAATCTCCCCAATGGGACACAGGTGGCAAAAAACAACTACAAAAAAAAAAAACACTGACAGGGATTTATAACCCTCCCTTACTCTATCCAAAATGGAAAAAAAAAAAAAAGTTTTGCTTATAGTTCCTTAAGGATCACGCTCTGCAGCATTTGCATTTTAATTTTTGACCAGAAGCATAGTTTGAGACATTTTATATGATACAAAAAAAACATTGGCATAAACTATGTTTATCCAGAAACTAAACTTATATTACTATAGCTAAACTTTTTATGTGCCCAGTGTATTTCCTTTTTCCAGAATAATGACCTTAGTCTACAAAATATCTAAGTCTTTTAACCCAAACCTATGGTATGAATAAGATAACTGATATTTTACTCCTGTCTACTTCTACAAGTTTCCCTGTAGCAGCACAGCATTATTGGTATAGAACGTAAAATGTAGTGTGGCATTTAAAGAGTCCCTGTCACAATATATAACCTATTATTACTAAGGCTAGGTTCACATTTGTGCAGTTGGTGCCGCTGTGGATCCACACAAAAATCCGTGTAGCCGCACCACCCGCACAAAAGAATGCGGACCCGCGGGCGGGTGCCATTAATTCTAATGGCACGCCGCCCACACTGGAAATCGCAACCGTACTGCAAACTGAGGTTCCCGTGCGGGCTGTGTTTTCAGAAGAAGTGCAGGGACTTCTTCCCTGCATGTTCCAGGGCACAGGAGTCCAATCAAATGAATGGGCTCTCGGGCCCGCGCAAACCGCAGATATGTGAAGCAGGGGTAAAGGAAAAGGCAAACAGCATACTCAATATTCGTTCTTCCAGTGCATAAAACATTTGTTTTACATAAAATGACAAACTTTTAAATACAGTTGCAAGATGCACCTTCATGCTTGACAAACATGTGTCTATCCATTTATGTGATCTTTCTTTTCTGCATTTTGTTTGCTACTAAATTACAAGTGCAGTGTAATGCATCTGGTCATTGCTTGACAGATCACATAGCAGACGTAGTAATAACTCTCAGACGCAGACCTCATTAGAATCTCAGGTCCAGCTAGAAACAATGTTTGAGAAGCATCACATTAAAGAAACAGACTGTCAGCTAGCCACTGAGGACCATTAAGAAACATTTTATGCTGATAATAGATCTCTGTTCAAGACATTTCTTTTCAGCTAGTATAGGGAGGATCATCATTGTGTGTTTCAGTGCTCTGTGCATGCTGTTTTCAATTTACCTTAATGAGTATCCTCTTTGTAGGAACACATTTGTTGTAATTGCATTTCACAGGTGTGAAGGCCTCTAAGAATACGGATGACCCTCACCATCTGTGTAATTACAAGAGGCTATTACAGAGTCAGAGAAGGCTGGATGCTAAAGAGAAGAACCAACGTCAGCAAAATCAACTGAAGACATTTCCTTTTCAAAAAAAAAAAAAAAATGATATAAAGTGTATCTTTTCAATACACGGGAAAGAATTCACAAAGAGTGGTGCAGGAATAAAGCCTGCACCACTCTACTAAACTGAGAAAACAGAGTAGATCCTGCTCCTAATTAAGAAAGGGGGTGTAAGTCCCTTTATTAATTAGGACTGATATGCTCTGTTTTCTTCTCTGTATCTGCGCCAGACACATCATAGAAAGCAGGAGCCACTCGGTACTTGGTATATAGGTAGGTAAATGAGCTTTCCATGCCAACAGTGTAATGTGTTCGCTGTACAAGCAGAAAGAAGTCGACAGACATTTCACATCCTGTACGCCAGGTCCAATCTGGCAAAGATCTGTGGCAGTACTCTAAACTAAATACTACAGCGATCCCTTCGTTAAAATAGGTGTGGGAGCTGTGCCAGATTCTATTTCAAACTGAAATAGAAGCAGTCACGGGTTTCACAGATAGACCGGAATTTCAGTTCTTGGTTTAGCACAACATTAATGTATATGCAAACCCTCACCTTGTAAAACAACCCATACAGTTTAAAATACAAATTAAGTGTAAAACATTTGTGTATAGACATTAAAAAAAAATATATATATATTTTCCCCCTTTTTTTGTATAAGTGATTATATAACCTCTGTTCTCAGCTGCAGAGAGGTGGGGGAGGAGAGACTGCATTACACTAATCTTCCCAGTGAATGGCTGTGCAGGATTTTAATCAGGAGAAGTCTGATCATTGGAGGAGAGCACACAAGGTTCTCAGCACAGTTACAGAACTAGCCGCAGTGTGTTCTCCTACCTAGTGTGGTCAATTGTTAAAAGGAAAGCAGAAGGACTGGCAGAAACACCAGGATTTCATACAAAAAAAGCACTACAAAGAGAACAGGGTTCTTTTTCATACAAGTACACAGGCACATATGAGGAACAGGAATGTTGGGTTTACATATTCTTTACTATCTAGTTTTATGAATTTATTTATGAAAAAAACCCACAACACTAGAGATTTCCAGTCAGACTGGAATGGACTTGGGGTGGATTTTATTGCTAGATTAAAGTGAAACTTCACTGTTTCAAACAACCTTGACTACTTTGAATCCTTAACTGCTTGCCCGCCGCCCTAGAGTAGAGGTATTGCTACAGGGCAGCAGGGTTGTGCAAAATCACGTATAGATACGCGATTTGCATTGCTGGGTAGGGGGCGTGCGTGTGTGTGGGACGCAGTTCCACTATAAGTCGCTGATCGCCGCCATTGCTAGTATAAAATAAATAAAAATAGAAATTCCAGTATATATACAGGTTATGGATAATCTGTGTGCTCTCTAGTTGGATGCTTGATGTTTCCCTGTTAAGTAAACATGATTGGGTGAGGCTATAACCATCTGGTTCTTGCTGTTACTGGAACATCCCATTTGTGAAAATGATGCTATGGGGCGTTCATTTTTGATTTGATTTTTAATTTTTGCATTTATTATTCTCCACATTTATGTAACACATGTCAAGGAGGGGGGTTCTATGGGGTTGGAGACACCTACTGGTGGTTTGGTCTGGATGGATGTTTGGACCCGTGGGTTATGTGCTGCCCTTATAGACATCCTACAGATTCCATTTATATATGGGTGAGCTGATTGATATAATTAACAAGGCTTTGAATGGTTTGGAATAGATGTAATTCATATACTCGGCTATGGATAATATATGGTGGGCTGGACCAATTTTGGGTTCTAGGTGGTGGAAGCTGAGCGGCGACTGCGTTTTGGTTGTTGGATGGCCTGTGGACTGTGTTGAGGATGGTGTATATGCATACGATGGTTAATTATGGGGTTAACATCTAGAATAGATGGGTGTCATGGCCGCTTCTCAGATAGGAGTGGCACTTCCACCCATATACCTCTATGGGCGGAGGTGATGTAGTCGCGCTTGTGCGATGTGCACCGACTATGTGATGGGCGGTTCTTTCCCACTGGATCATTATGTCCGGCCCTGCTTGATCACATCATTTAAACACCACGATAGATGAGTGTTTTGGTGCCAGCAGGGAAGGATGCATGTACAGAGCAGTTGCCACCACATGGTTGTATTGGAGGTATGATAGACGTTTATTTGGACAGCATCTGGGTACGGAGGTTCTGAGGTTGGGAACAATATTGAATATGGACAATTATTTATATAATTATAGGAGTCACGCTGATCCTTCTGGTGATTGATACTGGAGAATTTTTGGACAAACTACCTAGTGATACTCTATTGCTGGGGCAGACGTTTTCTAGCTTCCCCTTGGATCCAGGCTTATCAGGAATGGATCTATTAAGTTAAGGTGGAGTGGTAATGATGGAGCGAGGAATATATTGATATCCCCTTTGACCCTGTATGTTATTATTACTATTATGCCTAGATTGCCTTGGGGAAAGGGTGCATAAGGGATATTACAGACTACAGAGAATAAAATCAGCATGTGGATCTTGTCGCTGTGTTTCGTTTATCAGTGAATCATCTAATGTGAGTCACATTTTCGATGTTTCTTTTTACTTTCCCCCCCCCCCCCTTTTTTCTTTGTGTTCCCCCTTTCCCTCTCCCTCCGCCTGCCTTAGGATGCAATATCACAGTGTTTATTGCAGGGCCTAATTTATGCGGTATGTGGGGATCTGGCCGTATGGGCAGATATTCATCGGGGACCTTTTAACCGCTATGTAGATACTGTTGCCCTTTATTACCACTCATGGTGACATGTGAGTTTGTGGAGAAAGTTTTCTTTTGTTAGTGTTATGTAATGATTATAATTACTTAACTAATGTGTTGCCAACATATGCACATATGTATCTTCCAGCTAGGATACTGGACTTTTCTGTCTTCAACTCCTTTGGGGTCCTGAGGAAGCGAACAAGCAAAACGCCTCGACCTCTGGAGTACTTTGATGTCATGATATACCATGCTGTGATATATTGGGCTGATTAGCCAAAATACTGTTTTTATGGTAAAATTTTGGAAGATATGTTTCATTAAACATGTTTTATACAATAATATGATGTTGTCCACTTTCTATACCAGTAAAGTCCCATTTGGTTTTTATGGTTTTGTATATGGATTAGAAGACCTGTCAGGTATTTATTGCTGTTTTTGACCCAGTTAGGAAAATTCACCCTCTATTTGTTCTCTTTACTATTATAACCAAAAGTGAAAGAAAATCCCAAATTTCTGGCTGTCACCAAAACAGGAATGGAGAAGGGGGGGATTTTCAAATGGGGCCACAAGTTCTATTGATTGTGGTGACAACAAATTAACTGCTTGCCATCAAGCCACTGTGGAAAAATGGCCACAAGGTGGCACCGCTGGGCAAAATCACGTTTTAAAAATTTATTTTGCAAAACAGGTAGGGGGCGCGCACTAGACGTGTGCCCGCCCTACCCATTCCACCAATCGTGGGCGTCAATCGCCGGGTCCCGACCGATCATTACCCGCCGGGTCCGGCGATTGCCGGAAAACAGTGACACAGAGCACAGCTGCATTGTTTACAATGCAGCTCTGCTCCCTGTCAGTTCCTAACACACTGATCCTGAGAGCGGAGTTTAGCTCTCGGGATCAGTGCGTTCTTGCGAAGTACACACCCCCGCCCACTAGTAAAACACTCCCCTCACACAGTTAACCCTTTGATTGCCTAAAAAAAAGTTAACTTCTTCCTCCCCAGTGCCATTAGTACAGTGTCAGTGTTTCTTTTTGCACTGATCACTGTATTGGTGTCACTGGGGATGTCAGTGACCCCAAATCAGTTCCCCCCCAGTGTAAAAATGTCCGCCGCAGTCCCGCCATAAGTCGCTGATCACGGTCATAAATCGCTGATCGCCGCCATTATTAGTATTAAAAAAAAAAATCCCAGTATCTTTCCCGCCATTTGAAGATGCTATAACTTTCACGTAAACCAATTAATTTACACGTATTGGGAAATTTTTTTTAGCAAAGACATATCGCAGAATACCTTTTGGCCGAAATTTATGACGAAATTTGATTTTTACTGGACATGTTTTATAACAAAATATTGTTTTTTTTTCTCAAAATTGTCAGCCTTTATTTATTTATTTTTTTTTAATAGCGCAAAAAATAAAAAACGCACAGGCGATCAAATACCACTGAAAGAAAGCTCAATTTGTGGGGGAAAAAAAAAGGACAGAAATTTAATTTGGGTGCAGTGTTACATGACAGCGCATTTGTCAGTTAAAGTAATGCAGCGACGTAACACAAATCGCTTGCTGACCGCCCTATAGCAGAAATACTGCTACAGGGCGGCATGCACAAAATCACACATATATATATATATATATATATATATATATATATATATATATATATATTACACACACACACACACACACACACACACACACACACATATATATATACATACATATATACATACATGATTTGCGCTACAGCTGCAGGCATCATCCTGGTATCGTTTTTTTTCAGCCGGCGATCAGCTTTCATGTAAAAGCAATCCTAGTGGCTAATTAACTGCAGGATTGCTTTTACGAGCAGCGGGATATAATGCCCCCCCGCTGCCTTCCACAGCCTTCTCGGGCAGTCCTGTGCCATCGGTGGAACCTGAGAATGCAGCCGGTGTTTCTGCCAGCTGACCATAGAGCTGATTGGAGACCAGAATGGTGCCAATCATCTCTATAGTCTAAGAATTCAGAAGCTATGAGCATTTCATCATTTCAGTTCTGCAAGATATAAACAGCGCCATTTGTAAATTGGGAAAGCATCTGATCACACCGATTTTGGTTTTATTAGATAAATGTAAGGGAAGAAGAGATATCTAGAGTCTGATAGACCCCAGATTTCTCAAGAATATATGACAATGCCCATTCAAGTTATAGGGGATATTTGCATTCCCTGTGATAGCATTAAAAGTGATAAAAAAAAAAAAAAAAAAACACAACAACTCGCCCCTCCCATGCACGCACACCAAGCGTTGACCCTGTGGCGGTATGTAAAACAGCGGTTGCACCATACATGTGAAGTATTGCCGTGAACCTCAGATCAAGGGCAGTAATTCTAACACTAGACCTCCTCTGTAAATCTAAAATGGTAGCTTTTAAAGGCTTTTAAAGTGTTGCCTACGGATATTAAAAATGTATGCAGTTTGTCGCCATTGCACGGGGCATGTGCAGTTTTAAAGCAGGTCATGTTTGGTATCTATTTACTCGGCATACCATCATCTTTTATATCTTATCAAATAATTGGCCAATATATTGTGTTTTAGTGCATTAAAATAAAAAAAAAAATACACTTTTTATTTTACAATTGAAAAAAAAAAAATTAAAAAAGCTTTTGAAAAATCACTGCGCGAGTACTATGTGCCATAAAAAAAATTGTAGTACCCACCATTTTATTCACTAGGGTGTCTGCTTTAGAAAAATATATGTTTGGGGGTTTAAATTAATTTCCTAGCAAAAAAAATACTGATTTTTCTTCATTTGAACAAAAAATGTCAGAAAAGGCTTGATCTTCAGGTTGTTAGAAGAGTGAGTGATGTGTGGCATAAACTTCTAATGCTGGGCATAAAACGCCCCCACCCCCCAAAACTACCACGTTTTGAAAAGTAGACACCCCAAACTATTTGCTGAGAGGCATGTTGAATCAATAGAAGAATTTATTTTTTTTAACAAGTTTTTGGAAAATCACAAAATCAAAATTTTTTTTTTTCTTTTTTACACACAAAATTGTCAATTAAATGATTTACTGCTCATACATGCCATGGATATATGTGGAATTACTCCCCAAAATACATTCTGCTACTTTTCCAAGTATGGGGGTACCACATGTGAGAGACGTTTTGGCAGTCTAGCCAAGTACAGGACCCCAAAATCCAATAAGCACCTTCAGGCTTTATTTCCTCATTACACTTCCAGACTACCTATCACAGTTTCGGAAGCCCTGAAATGCCAGGATAGCACCTAACCCCCCCCAAATGACCCCTTTTTGGAACGTAGACATCCCAAGGAATTTGATAAGAAGCATGGTAAGTATTTTGCAGATCTCATTTGTTGCCACAAGTTTTTGAAAAATAAAAAAAAAAAAACAAAACATTTTTTCTATTTTTTTTTTATATTTCAAAACTTTGTGTGAAAAAAAAAAAAATGAAATCTGCAAAATACTTCCATGCCTCTTTAAATTCCTTGGGGTTTCCAGAAAGAGGTAATTGGGGGGGGGGGGGGGGGGTTGGTGCTATCCTGGCACATCAGGGCCTTCGTAACTGTGATAGGTATTGAGGAAGTGAAATGAAGAAGTTACGCACCTTCAGGCTTTCAAAGTGGTCATTGGATTTCAGGCTCCTGTATGTGGCTAGGCTCCCAAAAATTCCCACACATGTGGTATCCCCATACTCGAGAGAAGTAGCAGAATGTATTTTGGGGTGCAGTTCCACATATACCCATGGCTTGTGCGAGAAATAAATCATTTAAAATGACAACTTTGTGTAAAAACAAATTTTCCAGAAACTTGTAGGGAAAAAATAAATCTTACATGGACTTAATATGCCTCTCAGCAGACAGCTTAGGGTGTCTACTTTCCAAAAAAGGGTCATTTGAGGGTGTTTGTACTATCCGGGTATTTTAGCACCTCAAGAAATGTGATGAGCAGTCAGAAAGGAAAAGCTGTGTAAATTTCATTATCCTTACCATAGTTTGTAGATGCTATAACTGTCCCACAAAGCAATAAATATACACTTACTGGGATTTTTTTTAACCAAAAACATGTAGCAAAATACATTTTGGCCTAAATTTATGATGAAATTTTAGTTTTTTTGGATATTTATGACCGAAATGAGAAAATTGTTTGTTTTTTTTTAAAAAAAAAAAGTTTCTTCAAAAATGTTTTTGTTTATAGCGCCAAAAATAAAAAGTGCACAGGTGATCAAATATCACCAAAAGAAAGCTCTATTTGTGTGGAAAAAAAAAAGGACATAAATTTCATTTATTTACCCTATTGCATGACCGTGCAATTGTCCATTAAACTACCGCAGCACTGTATAGCAAAAAAATGGCGTAAATTGCTGTATCTATGCCATAGTTTGTAGACACTAACTTTCACACAAAGCGTTTACTATATATTTTTTATAGCTTAAAGTAAAAAACATTGTTTTTTTTCAAAATTTTCGGTCTTTGTTTATAGCGTGAAAAAACAAAAACGCACAGGTGATCAAATACCACTGAAAGAAAGCTCTATTTGTGTGAAAAAAAGGACGTAAATTTCATTTGGGTGCAGCATTGCATGATCGTGCAATTAGCAGTTGAATTAGTGCAGTGCCGAGTAGCAAAAAGAGGCCTGGTCATTAAGGGGGTAAATCCTCAGGAGTGCAAGTGGTTAATATGATCTGACAACACCCCCAAATAATGTAACGCATCTCCATCCCAAATACATGTGAAACTCAAAAAATTAGAATATCGTGCAAAAGTTCCTTTGTTTCAGTAATACAACTTAAAAGGTGAAATATATGAGATAGACTCAATACATGCCAAGCAAGATAGTTCAAGCCGTGATTAATTCATAATTGTGATGATTATGGCTTACAGCTCATGAAAACCCCAAATCCACAATCTCAGAAAATTTGAATATTACATGCAATCAATAAAACAAGGATTGTACATAGAACAATATCGGACCTCTGAAAAGTATAAGCATGCATATGTACTCAGTACTTGGTTTGGGCCCCTTTTGCAGCAATTGCTGCCTCAATGCGGCGTGGCATGGAAGCTATCAGCCTGTGGCACTGCTGAGGTGTTATGGAAGACCAGGATGCTTCAATAGCGGCCTTCAGCTCTTCTGCATTGTTCGGTCTCATGTCTCATCTTTCTCTTGGCAATGCCCCATAGATTCTCTATGGGGTTCAGGTCAGGTGAGTTTGCTGGCCAATCAAGCACAGTAATCCCACAGTCATTGAACCAGGTTTTGGTGCTTTTGGCAGTGTGAATGTCAGGGCAGGGCTGTGGAACGGACAGGTAGGCCTAGTGGCAGGGTAACGCACTGGCTGACGACAACCACCACCAACAGACCGAAGTCCCAGGGCGCGGAGTCTAAGTCCCAGGCTGCCCTTCACCAGGGTCCCTGATGGTGGGGATGGACTTGACGCAGCCAGGTACCAGGTCGCGGCCCCCGAGACACCCCGGCTGCGGTAATGGCCGCCGCCAATGGCGTGTAGCTGGTGAGAATGACAATAGCGTAGTCAGGCAAGCTGGGTCGACAACAACGGGACAAAACGGTACAGAACAGTAGACAGAGAATCACAGGTCACGGGCCGGGTTCAGCAACGGAAGGTCAGATCGAAGGAAAACACAGAGAATGGTCTTAATCACAAGCCGAGTCAGAATACCAGAAGAGTCACAAGCGTATACACAGAGCTGTAGGAAGACAAAGACACAAGTGCAAAGAGCATGTGCGGGCCACAGGCTTATATGTCATCAGCCACACCCCTCTGGGGGATGGACCTCAGAGACCTGAAGGCATAAAAGGATTCCCACCATGCACAGCAGAATCCAAGATGGACGCCAGCACATGGAGTAACAAAACCTCAGGGAAAAGGTAGGACCTTGACAGTGGGCAGGTGCCAAGTCCTGCTGGAAAATGAAGTCAGCATCCCCATAAAGCTCGTCTGTGGAAGGAAGCATGAAGTGCTCCAAAATCTCCTGGTAGACGGCTGCGTTGACCCTGGACTTAATGAAGCACAGTGGGCCAACACCAGCAGATGACATGGCTCCCCAAATCAACACAGACTGGAAACTTCACACTGGACTTCAAGCATCTTGCAGTGTGTGCCTCTCCATTCTTCCTCCATACTCTGCGTCCTTGGATTCCAAATGAGATGCAAAAGTTGCTCTCATCAGAAAATAAGACTTTGGACCACTGAGCAACAGACCAGGTCTGTTTTTCTTTAGCCCAGGTAAGACGCTTCTGACGTTGTTTGTTGTTCAGGAGCGACTTGACAAGAGGGATACGACATTTGAAGCCCATGTCCAGGATCCGTCTCTGTGTGGTGGCTCTTGATGCACTGACTCCAGCCTCAGTCCACTCCTTGTGAAAGTCCAACACTTTTGAATGGCCTTTTCCTGACAATCCTCTCCAGGCTGCAGTCATCCCTGTTGCTTGTGCACCTTTTTCTTCCACACTTTTCCCTTCCACATAACTTTCTATTAATGTGCTTTGATACAGCACATTGGGAACATCCAACTTCTTTTGCAATTACCTTTTTCTGAGATTGTAGATTTGGGGTTTTCAGGAGCTGTAAGCCATAATCATCACAATTATGACAAATCACGGCTTGAACTATCTAGCTTTGCATGTAATGAGTCTCATATATTAGTTTCACCTTTTAAGTTGCATTACTGAAATAAATGAACTTTTGCACGATATTCTAATTTTTTGAGTTTCACCTGTACATAATTAATTGCCCCAGGACTTTAAATGAGACCACATAATTAGGTTAATTACACATGATTACAAGTTTGATACAAAAATACACATTTCATCATGATAAAATCCAGTAAAAATGACAGCCGATTTATAATATTATACATAATTACAGTCTAGTTGTACATACACAATCTCAATATAAACATATAAGTGTGTAGTAAACGGCATCTGGCAACTCCACACATTTTGTGAATTTCAATTCCGGGTCACATGATCGCTGTGATAGCCTCCGATTGGCTATCACAGTGATCACTCACTGTGCAGCCCACCCTCCTTGGTTTTTTTTTTCTCTCTCTGAATGGAGGAGAGAGATACATTGTATCTCTCTTTCTCTCCTTCAAGAGAGGAAAAAAATAAAATAAAATATAAAAAAAGAAAATGAAAAAATAAAGAAAAAATACCTTGATCAAGGTTTGATCTAGTTCAGTGCCAGGGTTAGTGTTTGGGTCAAGGTCAGGGTCAAAAAGGTCAGATTTTTTTTATTTATTTTTTTTTAATTGGTATCAGTGTCAGTGTGTTTTAGGTAAAAAAAAAATTGCACACTATTGTTTCTGGGCTGTACTGTCACATTATCTGTCACAGCTGACAGGAATTCTATCTTCACCTGGTCTTACTATCGGCTATTCAGGCTCCAGCCATTTGAATGGCCGTGACGCAATACGGTACAGCCCACTCAATGGATGGCAAAGCGCATGTGCTGGCGACATCACCGGCTGCTACACATTTAAATATCTCCTAAACGGTGCACATTTAGGAGATATTCACTGTACCTACAGGTAAGCCTTGAAAAAAAAAAAAAAAAAAAAGTTCACTGCCACTGTAATTAATAAAGCATGATGCAAGCAATCTTCTAAAAAATGGACCAGAAGCAGCTCCTAATTAGAAAAAGGGGCACAAGCCCTTTGTTAATTAGGGGCAGTGCTCTGTTCTGCCGTGTCTGACAGATGCAGCACAAAGTACATGACAGCTGGAGCTGCATGCTCTGATCTTCTCTGCCGTCTCCATTCTCCACTCGGCTCAGAGCAGAGAGAGGTGGAGGGTTGTGAAATCTGTGCAATCTCTGCTCATGTAGTGGATTCATGGGCAGAGAGAGAGATGTGAGCTGTCTGTTGACAGTTCACAACCTGTACAAGGTCACACCTGGTGGGAATCTGCTGCAGTTTTCCTTATGGATAAGGGACATATTCCCTGTGTTAATTAGGGGCACACTTCTGCTAGTTTTATTTCACTCTGAAACAGAAACTGGCACGGGTGGCGCAGATAGACCTGTAACAGCTCTATCTGCTTAGTTAATGTGGCGCATGCCACTCCAGTTTCCTGCACAATTTTAATGGCACAGGGAGCTCGATTAATTGCTCTGTATGTGTGTGAAAGTATTGCATTTGATCCAAAAAAAAAATTGTTGAATAAAGTTTGCATAATGAAACAGAGTCAGAGCTTGAAATCATACCTTGAGCTGCCAATCAAAATCTTGTAGGTACGATGAGGACATGGCACACACTTTCTGCAGGAGGGCATCTCTTATTTCAGGTTTTCTGCTCTTTATACATGTTAATATTGCCCCTTGATGCTCTGCAGTTAATCCATTTAGATGATAATTCAACTGTGAAGAAAAAAAAAAAGTCAAACAACTTGTCAAAAGGGATGTATGCACTAATGTCAATTTTAGGGAACAATATTTAGTCAGCACAGCAAGATCCAAATTATTAAACAGTCTATCAAAGCTGATTTTTCAAAGCTAGGTAGATATGGTAGGTTTCATTACCTACCGACTTCCTATATCTTGATTTCCAGGTCCTGACACAGCCAGGCTCAGTTTCTTTTATATATACAGCGGGTAAAATAAGTATTGAACACATCACCATTTTTCTCAGTAAATATATTTCTAAAGGTGCTATTGACTTGAAATTTTCATGTCGGTAACAACCCACGCAATCCATACATACATACAAAAAAAAAAAAAACCATAAGTTCAGAAATTAAGTTATGTGTAATAAAATGGAATGACACAGGGAAAAAATATTGAACACGCTAACTGAAATATATTACTTCGTTCAAAATCCTTTGTTGGTAATGACAGCTTCAAGACGCCTCCTGTATGGAGAAACTAGTTGCATGCATTGCTCGGGTGTGATTTTGGCCCACTCTTCCACACAAACATTCTTCAATTCTTGAGGGTTCCGTGGGCCTCTTCTATGAACTCTGATCTTTAGTTCTTTCCTTAGATTTTCTATTGGATTTAAGTCAGTTGATTGGCTGGGCCATTCTAGCAGCTTTATTTTTGTCCTTTGAAACCAATTGAGAGTTTCCTTGGATTTGTGTTTGGGATCACTGTCTTGCTGAAATGTCCACCCTCGTTTCATCTTCATCATCCTGGTAGATGGCAGCAGATTTTATCAAGAATGTCTTGGTACATTTTTCTATTCACCCTTCTTTCAACGATATAAAGGTTGCCAGTACCGTATGCTGAAAAACAGCCCCACACCATGATGTTCCCACCTCCAAACTTCACTCTTGGTATGGTGTTTTTGGAGTGATGTGCAGTACCCTGTGACCTCCAAACATGGTGTGTATTATGGAATCCAAAGAGTTCAATTTTGGTCTCATCTGACCAGACTATATTCTCCCAGTATTTCACAGGCTTGTCTAAATGTTGTGCAGCAAACTTTAAACAAGCTTCAACATGCTCTTTCTTCAACAATGAAGTCTTGCTGAGTGGATTACTTATGGTTTTCTTTGAAGCAACTGTGCTCCTTGGCTGTAGGACAAATTTTTCTGATAATTCTTTCCACTCCTTTCAGAAATCTTGCGAGGAGGCCTGTTCATGGCCAGTTTATGGTGAAATGATGTTCTTTCCACTTCAAGGATTATGGCCCCTACAGTGCTCACCAGAACATTCAGAAGTTTAGAAATCCTTCTGTAACCAATGCCATCAGTATGTTTTGCAACAATAAGGTTGCGAAGGTCTTAAGGGAGCTGCTTTTACCCATCATGAGATGTTTGTGTTACACGTTGGTAATGAGACTGAACCAGCTGATATTAATTTGCACTGACAAGGGGCAGGATTGCTTTCCAATCACTGATAGATTTCAGCTGGTGTTTTGGCTTTCCATGCTTTTTGCACCTCCCTTTCCTCATGTGTTGAATACTTTTTCCCTGTATCATTCCATTTTATTACACATAACTTAAATTTCTGAACTTATTTGTTTTTTTATGTATGGATTGCATGGGTTGTCACAGACATGTGGTGAAAATGTCATGTCAATTCGAAAGACATTTACTGAGAAAAATGGTTCAATATTTAGTTTATAGTTATATATATAATAAAACACACCTGCGTTGGACAAAATTATGGAGACACCAGGTAAAAAGGAGGAAATTGTTACCAAATGTGATATTGGATTGCCTTTGGCATCCAAGATGGCCTGTAACATGTAACAATCAGACCGGCCCCTGCTCCAGGTCCCGTCCCACGCCCCCCCCTTCCCTTTGACAGCTAGCAGGGGATCTTCTTCCCCCCTCGCTAGCTGTGTCACTCATTCACAGTCATCTGCAAATGAGAGACTACAAGTCCCGACAGCCCCACTGTTCATTCATTCTTCCTGTCAGTATATCTGCTTGCTCGTACATCTCTGGTTTACAAGCTCCCACAGACAAAAATATTAAATTCACATTATTTTACCTGCAAAAAAATGTGCATTTATTATTTTTTTTTCTAAAAAGCTGAACTTATCCTTTAAGGCTAATACGGGATTTTCTGAAGCGGACATGAGTAGATCAATGAACAACTGTACATTTGCACAGAGCTACAAAAAATATTTGTTAAAATTTGGTTCTTACATTTATATCCAGTGTCTACTGATCCTGCTAAAACATGCCACATTTCTGTGAGATCTTCTGTCAAAGTCCAGCTTCCCAGCCTTTCCCTAGTGTAGTCCCCGTACATGGTACTGGGTACCTAGTTATTGTATGTATTACATGGTGGCCCATCCCCTCAATGCCCCTGTAAGTTTCCCCTGGGATCACGCTGAAGGTATGACATTCATGCAATCCTTACTTTAGGCTTGCTTAAAGTGGAACTTTACCCATAAGAACATGATACAAAATAATGTGCTTTAGCAAGGAACATACATTCCACCTTAATTATGCTACCAAGATTAGCGTGTGCTATAAGTTGCCTCCAGCATTGTACCGGTTTCTTCTTGCCAGGGGATGCCATTTTGTTGAAGCCCAGAGCTCCTGAACAGCTGTAAATCATAAAGCTGAACTAAGCCCATCAATTTAATAGTTTCAAAAAAACAGTTACATTCCTGAAACGCCAGCATCGCTGACCATCACATTTCTTGTGTCCTCAATCAAACGGTCAAACCATCAAATGTCTGGAGTCATAACTGATCACACATGCAGTATCATGGCAGTTGCAGATCAAACAGAAGCAGCTTCCTTGGCTGTATAGGATAGGATGGTTTAACTCCGCTTTAAGGTTGTCAGCAGATCGACCTCTACAAATTCTGCACTGCCTAAAAATGAAGAGAAACTGAGCAAGTTCAAAGCAGGGTGAGCCGGTGTATTACTGGATTTTACACAGCAGAGACACTTATTTTTAAATGCTTTTTATAGATATACCTGCAAAAGGGGCCAGCTTGAAGTGATCTAGCAGCACTTAATTTTCTGAATAAAGTTCCACTTTAAGTAAATTGGAGCAGATTTTCATGCCTCTCTCTGGCCAGCACCACCCTGCTTATTGTGCTGCCAGACAGCTCTACCCACAACATGAGTATTGCCCCAAATACGTATACGGAATCTCAAAGCTTGCTGGGATATGTAAATTGCTGAGGTCACAGATCAACACCAGAAGAGAAGTGCAGAACTATACTGTACATTTCCACCTGCACTTCCACTACCAGCAAGTAGACAGTGTGAATGAGCCCTAAGAGTTATATGTTGTTGCCATGTGAGAAATACTAATTTAACGAGTGGGAAAAATAGATTAGGCTAATACAATGCAATTTTGTTTCCTTATATAAGGTCTATGTACCCACAAACTAAACAACGGAGTATGTCAGCACTTCTGTGTGCCTGGCACCCTAGTGGATTTTCCATAGGTACAAATGGGAAAAGATAATTTACATTTACCTTCTTTTGAGGTTCATCTTTACCAACAACAGATTTAATAAATGTTTCTGTATTTTCTAAAACCTGCAGCCATTCTCTCAGGTTCCAGACATTGCCATGATCCTGAAATCGAGGATACGCCCGGCCACAAATTCCATCAATAACTTTGTGAAGGAACTGGAAATGTCAAAAAGAAAAATAAATGAATTATATCATCATTGCAGCTGTTTTGACCATCAAAGAAGTTAAAGCTGAACTCCAGGGAAGGCAAAAATCCTCCCTTGTAGTGGAGCTACCCCCACATTGCAGAAGTTAAATGCTCCTTTATATCTAGGGGACCAGGAAAAGCAGTTTTACTTACCCAATCCTCTGCTCCTGCAGGTTCCTCTGCTCTGCGAGACTGGTCCCCACAGCTTCTTCTTCCCTGTGATCTGGTAGCAGGATGCCCTCTGATGTCATCAAAGACCGATGCAGGGCCTAGAGACCTGAATGGGATGTGAGGACACAGAGTGACAGTCCACCACCAGATTGTAGGGGAAAAAAAAAGCTTTTCCAACCTGCTAGACAAAAAAGAGAATTTAACCCCTGCAGTGTGGAGGGCAGTGCCACTGCAAGGAAGGATTTAGACTTTCCCTGGAGTTTGGCTTTAACATATAACTGCACTTTTGCTTGATATATTTGTACTTCTCCAGCCAACACTGAAAAAAATACCAATGTGAGGTATGACTTCTAATAAAGAGATGTCCCATTTCTAGTAATATCCATCCTCCTGGCTTCACATCCACACCCCTGTGCTTTCAGAAATTTTCTCCTGAGATTCAGATCGCACATGCGGCTCAATGCAGAGAAGATCCATCGTCTCCATCCTGCACTCTCTAGATGCGACCTAGTAACAGCTTAGATGGATGCAAAGACAAATATTCTGTTTTTAAATCTACAGGTTTGATTTTCATAATTTGTCTTCCCTGGTTCCTCTCTCCAACATGCTAATGACATTTTTAAAATAAGACTTTTCCATTAAATCCCTTATTTGAGATCCACTGACATGTTTAATAGGTCTCTGTGCATCTCTGTAAAATGCAGGTGGATCATGACTGGTGGGAGGGGCTAGTAGAGTGGTGTACATAACTTCCTGAGATAATCCCAGCACCCTGCCTTAGTACTCCTCAGATCCCTCAACCCTGATGCAAGCAGTAGATTGGCTCTAGAGGAGTAAAGCAAGTATTAGAATGCTTTGATGGGTGGAAGTTAGTCTGCAGTGGGCGTTCCTAAGCAAAGTGTATTTGCATGTAGACTGCTGTAAAATACACCCACATGTGATGCTGAGTCTCTGATTGAAAGCAGACAGAACCAATGAATGAAGGGGGCCGGCCAGTGACAGTCAGGGATTCTTTACAGCTCTATGCCTTGCAGAGTATTGCGATGTGCTAGGTGCAGTGACATGCGTTATGATGTGTAAAAGTACAGCACATCTGCATTTAATTGCAACCCATTTGAATTTAGCCCCCATTCACACCAACAAGAATTGACAGTTCAATATTGCATAGCACGTCACACTCTATTTGTGCTTATGGAACCGTTCAAATCAGCGGGTCGCCAACTTGCACCGATTTTGAAAAGGTTTCTGCACTATTTTTGCCGATTTCATGTATGACTTGCATTGACATCTGTGCATGAAGTTGCGCAGATGTTGGCAAGCCGCACATGAAATTGCACTGACCGGGAGCTTTGAAATCGCGCTACTTCAATGCAACTTGTTATGCGACTTTAAACTTTCGAATCGCGTGACAAGATGTACCCCATTAGTGGCAATGGAACCATTCAAATTGGTGCGATTCAAGTCTCAAAGGCTTCAGAAAAGGTTCCTGGGCTACTTTTGCATGACTTCACTGCAACTTGCAGTGACATCTGTTTATAGAAGTCACACAGAGTGTCAGCAAGCCGCAAGCAAGTCGCACTGAATAATCAGCTTTGGAGTTGCATGAATTAGCACCAATTCAAAGCTGCACTGGTGTGAACCAGGGTTTAGCCCCCATTTACACCAATGCGATTTGTCATGTGTTTTGACAGTTCAAAATCACATGAGAGGTCACACCCTATTTGTGCCTATGGATACGTTCACATCGGTATGACTCCGATGTGCACCGACATAGAAAAAGGTTCCTGCACTATTTTTGGTGATTTCATGTCTGACTTGCATTGTCACCTGTGCATAGAGTCACACAGATGCCGGCAAGCCACACATGAAATCACACTGACCGGTGGCTTTGAAATCACGCTCTTTCACATGAAGTAGCGCAACTTGAAAGCTGCATTCGATGTGAATCATGGCTAAGCCCTGGTTCACACCAGTGCGACTTGTCACATGACTTGAGAGTTCAAAGTCCCACCCCATTAGCAACAATGGAACCATTCAAATATGTGCAAGTCATGTCGCAGCGATTTTGAGAAAGATTCCTGCACTATTTTAGTGCAACTTACACTGACATATGTATACATGAAATGATTGTTGCAGTGTCAGCAAGTCACAATGAAGTCGCACTGAATCGTCAGCTTGGACAGTGCAGGAAGCAGTGTGATTTCAAAGCTGCACTGGTGTGAACAGGGCACGGTTATTTTCTATTTTAGTGTCCTTGTGCTGAGCCTGTGTAGCTCCACGCAGATCAAAGCCACTCAGCAGACATGGTGTGAATAAGCCCAAAGGCTGGGGAGGAAAGAGCTAGATGATAGATGATGCAGGGAGTCCTCCAGCCTGGAAATGAGGCGGGCTGTATCTGATTTGTTGTAATGCATATGGGTTTCCACTGGAGACTACAAGTGATGGTGACAACATTAAACAGACATGGCCCCTTGTTGTCACCATCTGGGAACCCACCCTGGGAAATGGCACACTGCCCTCAGGAATATGTAGGCAGGAAGTGGCTGCAGCACATCAGCAGACATGAGATGCAACAAAGAGTGCAGTAGGAGAAAACAAGCATTTTGCATAGAAATGGTCTCTTTATCCAGCAAAATGCCATTCGCTCAGGGATCCTGTAGGGGTCCCCTCTGTCAGTAGCGGCACTCCTATACAGACCAGTGAGACAAGCCAACCCCTCCCCCTGTCTGCTCTGACCGAGCCTCTGAAAAAACACACTGCCGCGCTCACCCACCTGCGGACATTGCTCTACAGGCAGCTTGGACAGCAGCCCCAGTCCCTCCATCCTCCACACTGCTCCTCACATCATATGACTGCACGCATCACTTCCTGGTAGAGCAGCCAATCAGCTACCATCCCCGGCCGTGTGGTCATGTGATCCTGCAGCCTGGCAGATCCCGGGGATGGGAGGTGATGGGCGTGTCCTGGGTGACAGGTGGGCGGGTCTGCGCGCTCTTAAAGTCATCATACAGTACAATGACAGCTATAACACGAGACGGAGGTGTGAGGGGGCGGGGGAAGAGACACCTAGAAATAAAGGCTGAATCTGGAGCAGCTGTTGTGCATGGCAACCAATCAGCTTCTATCTTTCTTTGTCAAAACTTATGTGACCAGCTCATTGGTTGCACAGGTGCTCCAGATTCTGTCTGCTCCAGTTTTCATCAATTCCTTTATTGAAGAGTTCCGTTGGTTGCCAGAACATGATGTGTCCTCCTAGGACCTAGGTGTAATGCAAGTGTACAATCCAAACGCACATGTTCCTGCATTAAAAATGGCTGTGTGCAGGGGCGGACTGACAACTCATGGGGCCCCCGGGCAATAGGGGATCATGGGGCTCCTGTGACCTTGCCTACACTCAAAGCACACCCCAAAAAGCCTATAAAAGGTACCAGGGGCATTTCATGGGGCCCCTGGGCAGTGACTGAGTGCTCGAATGGTCCCCGAGGATCACCAATATGGGTCCAAAGTTTTAATGGACGATCACATAGTTACAGCAAGGCAACATTTTGGTGGTCACATGCCTGATGAAGGGGTCCTGTGAGACTCCGAAACGTTGCCTTGCTGTAACTATGTGATCGTTCATTAAACATTTTGGAGCCATATTGGTGATCCTGGGTGTACTGGTGACATTCTCCCTCCTAGGTGTAATGTCAGGCTTTTTACAGTAGTAAGATTCAAGCTTGGTCTTGGTCTTTACAGCAAGCACTTAAAGAGCAGCACTGCTCCAGAGCGCTCCTGCACCGCTAAACCCTCATGCACACTGGAGGTCAAAAACGCTACTTTTGCAGGCATTTGAGCTTTTTCTTTTTCTGCCTCTAAACTCCCCTCCATGTGTGAATGCACACATAAGCATTTAGAGGAGTTAAGGAGCAGGGGCATTTAGAGGCAGAAAAAATCCCCACCAAAGTTGGAGAGAGGAGCTTTTCCAGGAAAGGAGCTTTTGAGCATATAAACAATCAAAAGCACCTAAACGAATGTACATTAATGCTAGGAGCATTCTAATTCTAATGGCCAAATTAAATTCACATTCTGACCAATAGGGTGCATTAATGCCAGATGCGTGAAAGCAGATGAATGCACACAAATGTGCATGCCAAAAAACGTCTTTTTTTTTGTTTTGCTACTGCTAACGTCCTGTAGGAGAAAACCCATCAATAAAATACAGTGTACATGTGGTCTTATAGTCTTGTGCCCATGTTATAATCTGTGATGGATTTTTGCTTCTAAAAAAAAAAACCTCAGTAAAAACACTGCTTTCTGCTTTTTTCTCTGGTACTCTATGTTGGTATAACAGAGGGGTGTTGGTGCACTTCTGTTCCTTGGAGCTGATTAGTGTGTGTGCAGAGTCTAAATCTGGCCACACACTATAAATATTCCGGCTCCTGATTCCATCTGTAGGTGGCCCTGACTCCACCATCTTGCCCGTTATTCTTCGGTTGAAAAAACCGGATGGAAAATTGTCAGCCGAACAGCAGTTGCAAAGCGAGTCGGTGTCCCAGGCAGTGGTAGTGCCTTGCTACACGCTGCAGGTGATGGAGCCGGTGGGCAGTGAGAAGGTGAGAGGGGTCTATGATTATTGGTACACTGACTGACACTTACTCCTTTACCATGGCTGATGATCAGGGAACCCGGAACCCTACTAATAGGAATTTACAGACAATGGTATAAAATTTGAGGTGGAGGGGTGTTCACCCAGTGTAACTATGGCGGGATGGGGGGGGGTCTCCTGGTGTAGTATTAGGGGGATAGGGAAGCCCCCCTCTCTCTTACTCCCCATCTTGGTCCCCTCCCTCGCTCTCACCCTCACTCACTCCTTTCCCTCTCTCTAATCCCCCTCCCTCTCATCTCTCTCTCTCTCTCTCTATGCTTTTCACAGCCTAGCCATATAGAGGGGCCCAAAACCCAACAAGCACCTTTGGGCTTTCAAGGAGCATAAATTACGTATCTAATTTTCTGACTACCTATCACACTTTTGAAGACCCTGGAGCACAAGGACAATTAAAACACCAAAAATTACCACATTTTGGAAAGCAAACACACCAATGTATTTTCTGTGAGGCATAATGAGTCTATTGAACATGTCAAGTTTTTGGAAAATGTGCAAAGAAATTTAAAAATTATTTTTTTACACAAAGTTGTCAACTTTTAGGATATTTCTAAAACACAGCATGGACATACTAAGAAATACACTCCAAAATATATTCTGCTACTCCTCCTGAGCATGGCGATACTATATGTGTGAGACTTTTTCAAAGCCTAGCCACATAGAGAGGCCCAAAAATCCAAGGAGCACCTTCAAGCATTATAAGAGCATAAATTACAAATCCAATTTCCTGGCTTCTTATTACATTTTTGGAGTCCCACTTCGGACACTGACAGATGTTGATGGTCCACTAGGGTCACCGACAGACGTTCATGGTCCACTGGGACACTGACAGATGTTGATGGTCCACTAGAGACACCAACAGATGTCAAAGGTCCAGTAGGGACACTGACAGGTTTTGATGTTGCAATGGGACACTATTGCAGATGTTGATGGGACACTAGTACACTAACAGGTGTTTTTGTGCACTGCTACACTGTGACAGATGTTGATGGTCCACTGGGGACACTGACAGATGTTGACAGTCCACTAGGGACACCAACAGATGTTGATGTTGCAATGGGACACTGACACATGTTAGTGTTGGAGTGGAACAGTATTGCAGATGTTGATATGCTTTGATACTCTGTGACAGATGTTTTAGTGCACTGGTACACTGTGAGAGATGTTGATGGGACATTGGTACACTGTGACAGATGTTTTTGTGCACTGGTACACTGTCACAGATGTTGATGGGCTCAGGTACACTGTAACAGATGTATATGTGACTCTTGTACACTGACAGATGTTTTTGTGCATTGGTACACTGTGATAGATGTTGATGGTTCACTGGGGACACAGAGAGATGTTGATGTCACAATGGCACACTGAGAGATGTTGATATGAGACACTATTGCAGATGTTGATGTGCACTGGTACACTATGACAGATGTTGAGGAGACACTGGTACAGATGTTGTGGTATACTTGTACAGGGACAGATGGTGCTTGTTGCACTAGCCCGCCAAATGCCCGTACCGTTCATGTGTTCAGTGAACACACCAACAGCCCATGTTAGGTTCAACTCAAACATGTAGCCCATCACTAATAATAATAATATAAATACAACATACAGCTGCTGCATCCCCATACATGGGCTCCCTCCATACAGCTGCTAGTCGTGGCTCCAGCTGCATAAATAAGATGCTTATTCATGCTGTTCCAGACCATGACACCTGTGTGAATGAGCCCTCAAAATGAAATGGCTTACTTTCATTTTGAAGCATACTGTGAGCTTCTCACAGTCTGCATTGGAAGCTACAGTGAGTAAATGAAAAATATATGTAAATATTTTTTCTGTCCCTATGAAATCTAAGAGCCTTTTAGTTGAATCAAATGGCTAAAAATTAAGCTGTCTAGAGAAAATGCTTTCTCCAGTTCTGACATTTTTCTGTTTCAATATATTTATTAAGATTTTTTCAGAACAACATAACAGACTTGCTCATGATATGCCCACGCAGGGGCAGAGCTAGACACTCACATAAAAAACTGATACAAGTAAGTAGTGTGCACTAACAAGTCAGTGCAGAGCTAACCATAACTAAGGAGGATTAGCAGGAAAATCGAGACCAATGATATCAACATCACTCAATAAGGCAGTAATCCCTACTGAAAAATATCAACCTGGAAAAAGGAGAAAGAAAAAGACACAGAATGAAATAAGAGGTAAGGGAAATATAGGGAAACAAAGAGGGATAGGAGAAGGAGGAAGATTCAGGGAGGAAAATATAGCACGGATTCGTGGCCAGCGGCTATAAGAGGCCATAACTGTTGGGAGGTAAAGATGGAAAAGAATAGTTTTTCCAGGGTCCCCAAACTTTAAGGAATTTCAGATGTGAATCTTTGAAGATGCTGGACATTTGTTCATTAATCATCATAGCAGTCATCCGGGTTTTCACACCCTGGAAAGCCAGTGAAGAGGACTTCCAGGCTTGGGCTATAGTATCAGTTCTGACGTTTTTAACCAAAAGGTTACAAATCTGCCGACCACGACAAGGTAGACTCTTTTAGGGCAGGATCTACACTAAACAACACTATGCCAACCTACTGTACTCGATGCTAGTCATCATTCCTTTAGTGTTAAATGCCTGTTTGTAATAGGTCCCATCCTATAACCTGCCTTCTTCCTTTCCAGACTTTTTTTTTCACCATGATCTACAAGAGCAACCCTTTTCTAACACAAAATGGAGATCAGATTTGAAATGTGTGATGCTGTTACAACATGGCTGGCGATGTGGTGGTCAGCAATGATCATTTGTAATTTCCCTACTTATTTCCCCCAGCTATGATCAATGCTGAGCACTCTTCCACAAAAATCAATCCACATTAGCCTGTGAAGTATACAGGATGGGAGACTCCCCAAGATGTGTCTATTACCTGATTAGACCTGTAGAGACACTAGGGGTATTGCCACCCATCTTCCACACATATTCTTCCCTACTGATCCTCCAATGCAGATGGATGCACATAAAAATTGTCCCTTACTAGTCTACCTATTTAAAAAAGGTGATGTCCTTTTCTTGTCCTCACCCAGACCTATAGACAGGTAAGTTTATGCAGAAAATGTGCTGACCGTAAACTACACTGTTAATATAAAAATAGACCAGTTGCTGCTCTATATACTGTATGTGTAACCTCCTCAAAAATTCAAAAAATAAGCACAAAAAGTGCAAAAACGTTGCTTCATATAAACCAAGTGCGCACTCCAAGCTCATTACCAACAGATTGCTGAAATATAGTATCCAGATTCATAAAGAAATCTCTAACATATTGAAATATAATAAAACAAAGTGTCCACCTTTTGTTCAGTTCTTCTCCCCCACATTGTAATGTTCACTTTGTATTTCATTTTGTTTAGTATGTTTCAATATGCTAGATATTTCTTTATGAATCCACCTAAGATACTATGATTCACTAATTTATTGAGTTTGTTGTACACATTTGGTTTATATGAAAATCTCTGGAGCTGTAGCAAGAAAGTTAACCCCCTTCACACATTGGATATACCTTTCCAATATTGTCCTAGACATCAGCTTTCTGATAATAAAACAATATTGTATTTGCATACATATTTATAAAATGATAATATAACAGGAAACATATTTATAAAAAAAAAGATATTATATGTGGCAGTGTAATGTTGGTGATAGGTTGCATCATATATTTATGTATTACAGGTACATTTTATGCAAAATTTTACATTCCCGTCAATTCCTGCTGATGTCCAATTTCAATGATGGAACGCCTTGGGCAGGGCTCCGTATTGGTGTCACTTCCGATCATTTGGAACGCTGACACCTTGCATGTGCGGGTGGAGAGGCTGTTCCTGGTAAATAGTACACACGCTGTCTTCTAGTGCTGATTGTAGCACATAAACAAATGTATGCAGTACTGTATGTTTTCATGCTTTTTATTAAAAAAAAAAAGTTTAAGCAATGAGAGGTCTGTTTTTTCTGTCTCCTGCATCCTCTTCTACCTTGTTGATGTGGTACCTGGAGAATCCATAGGAGACTAACAAGAGTGTAGGTTGACCTGCTTATTACATAAGAAGTCTGGGATATCTGGTGAATGACTGGTGCAGTCGAGATAACTCGGGTCACACAAGATTTACAGATGCAGAGTGGCACAAACTGCTTTGAATAAATGTTCACAGAAGAGAAAACATCATGGGAGAGATTTACTAAAACTGATGCACTCAGAATTTGGTGCAGCTGTGCATGGTAGCCAATCAGATTCTAACTTCAGCTTTTTAAATTAAGTTTTGGCAGTAAAACCTGGAAGCTGATTGGTTTCTGTGCACAGCTGTGCTAGATTTCGCACTCTCCACTTTTAGTAAATACCCCCCAATAGTATATACACTGCTCAAAAAAATTAAAGAAACACTTTGAAAACACATCAAATCTCAATGGGGAAAATATACTGGATATCTATACTAATATGGACTGGGTAAAGTGTTAGGGAAGTAAACGATTCCCCATTGCTTGATGGAAATGAAAGTTATCAACCGACAGAGGACTGAAATCAAAGACACCCCGAAAATCAAAGTGAAACAATTATGCAGCAGGCTAGTCCATTTTGCTGGAATTTCATTGCAGCAACTCAGAATGGTACTCAGTAGTTTGTATGGCCCCCATGTGCTTGTATGCATGTCTGACAACATTGAGGCATACTCCTAATGAGACGACGGATGTGTCCTGTTGTATTTCCTCCCAGATCTGGACCAGGGCATCACTGAGCTCCTGGACAGTCTGAGGTACAACCTGGTGGCGTCGGATAGACCAAAACATGATATCCCAGAGGTGTTCTATTGGATTTAGGTCAGGCCTGGAGGCCATTCAATGGTATCAATTCCTTCATCCTCCAGGAACTGCCTGCATACTCTCGCCACATGAGGCCGGACATTGTCATGCACCAGGAGGAACCCAGGACCCACTACACCAGCATAGGGTCTGGCAATGGGTCCAAGGATTTCATCCCGATACCTAATGACAGTCAGGGTGCCATTGTTTAGCCTGTAGAGGTCTGTGCATACCTCCATGGATATGCCTCCCCAGACCATCACTGACCCAATACCAAAACAGTCATGCTGAACGATGTTTCAGGCAGCATAACATTCTCCACGGCTTCTCCAGACCCTTTCTTGTCTGTCACATGTGCTCAGGGTGAGCCTGCTCTCATCTGTGGAAAGCACAGGGTGCCAGTGCAGACCTGCCAATTCTGGTGTTCAATGGCAAATGCCAATCGAGCTCTATGGTGCCTAGCAGTGCACACAGGGCCCATTAGAGGACTTCGGACCCTCAGGCCACCCTCATGAAGTCTGTTTCTGATTGTTTGGTCAGAGACATTAACACCAGTGGCTTGCTGGAGGTCATTTTGTAGGGCTCTGGCAGTGCTCAGCCTGTTCCTCCTTGTACAAAGGAGCAGATAATGATCCTGCTGATGGGTTAATGACCTTCTGCGGCCCTATCCAGCTCTCCTACAGTAACTGCCTGTCTCCTGGAATCTCCTCCATGAGCTTGAGACTGTGCTGGGAGACACAGCAAACCTTCTGGCAATGGCATGTACAGTCAGGTCCATAAATATTGGGACATCGACACAATTCTAACATTTTTGGCTCTATACACCACCACAATGAATTTGAAATGAAACGAACAAGATGTGCTGTAACTGCAGACTGTCAGCTTTCATTTGAGGGTATTTACATCCAAATCAGGTGAACGGTGTAGGAATTACAGCAGTTTGCATATGTGCCTCCCACTTGTTAAGGGACCAAAAGTAATGGGACAATTGGCTTTTCAGCTGGTCCATGGCCAGGTGTGTGTTATTCCCTCATTATACCAATTACAATGAGCAGATGAAAGGTCCAGAGTTCATTTTAAGTGTGCTATTTGCATATGGAATCTGTTGCTGTCAACTCTCAAGATGAGATCCAAAGAGCTGTCACTATGAAGCAAGCCATCATTAGGCTGAAAAAACAAAACAAACCCATCAGAGAGATAGCAAAAACATTAGGCATGGCCAAAACAACTGTTTGGAACATTCTTAAAAAGAAGAAACGCATCGGTGAGCTCAGCAACACCAAAAGACCCGGAAGACCACGGAAAACAACTGTGGTGGATGACAGAAGAATTCTTTCCCTGGTGAAGAAAACACCCTTCACAACAGTTGGCCAGATCAAGAACACTATCCAGGAGGTAGGTGTA
Source organism: Staurois parvus (assembly GCF_062004578.1). Lineage (NCBI taxonomy): Eukaryota > Metazoa > Chordata > Amphibia > Anura > Ranidae > Staurois > Staurois parvus. The sequence goes on from NW_028318776.1 coordinate 3,628,226, forward strand.
TGTGTGTCAAAGTCAACAATCAGAAGAAGACTTCACCAGGGTGAATATAGAGGGTTCACCACAAGATGTAAACCATTGGTGAGCCTCAAAAACAGGAAGGCCAGATTAGAGTTTGCCAAACGACATCTAAAAAAGCCTTCACAGTTCTGGAACAACATCCTATGGACAGATGAGACCAAGATCAACTTGTACCAGAGTGATGGGAAGAGAAGAGTATGGAGAAGGAAAGGAACTGCTCATGATCCTAAGCATACCACCTCATCAGTGAAGCATGGTGGTGGTAGTGTCATGGCGTGGGCATGTATGGCTGCCAATGGAACTGGTTCTCTTGTGTTTATTGATGATGTGACTGGTGACAAAAGCAGCAGGATGAATTCTGAAGTGTTTCGGGCAATATTATCTGCTCATATTCAGCCAAATGCTTCAGAACTCATTGGACGCCACTTCACAGTGCAGATGGACAATGACCCATATCATACTGAAAAAGCAACCAAACTGTTTTTTAAGGGAAAGAAGTGGAATGTTATGCAATGGCCAAGTCAATCACCTGACCTGAATCCGATTGAGCATGCATTTCACTTGCTGAAGACAAAACTGAAGGGGAAATGCCCCAAGAACAAGCAGGAACTGAAGACAGTTGCAGTAGAGGCCTGGCAGAGCATCACCAGGGATGAAACCCAGCTTCTGGTGATGTCTATGCGTTCCAGACTTCAGGCTGTAATTGACTGCAAAGGATTTGCAACCAAGTATTAAAAAGTGAAAGTTTGATTTATGATTATTATTCTGTCCCATTACTTTTGGTTCTTTAAACAAGTGGGAGGCACATATGCAAACTGTTGTAATTCCTTCACCGTTCACCTGATTTGGATGTAAATACCCTCAAATTAAAGTTGACAGTCTGCAGTTAACGCACATCTTGTTCTTTTCATTTCAAATCCATTGTGGTGGTGTAAAGAGCCAAAAATTTTAGAATTGTGTCAATGTCCCAATATTTATGGACCTGACTGTATTGATGTGCCATCCTGGAGAAGCTGGACAGCCTGTGCAACTGCTGTAGGTTCCAGGTAGGTCCAGATCTGGAGTAAATGCTGACTCTGCCCAGGGACAGGAGAAGACATACAAGTGAAAGGATGCACTCATTGGCCAGATGTTTCCTGCCAAGAGATTTGCAATAGGCTGATACAAGGTCACATTATGGTACTTATAGTGATTGAATGAGAAAAAAAACATTTAGGTGTCCGTTTATGAACCAGTAAATGATCGCTGCTCAGTTCTCCGGAATTCTCGGACAACACAGTTCTCCTGTGAATGCCTTTTATGAATTGGTGTAGATCAGTTCTCCTAATGAAGGGAGAACGATCTACGTAGGCTGGAAAATGGCTACTTTTACTAAAATCTCGCGAGATTACAGTAAAAGATCAGTTTACTAAGCAGAGGTAAATTATCGCTGCTTAGTTTGCGGTTCCTCCGATTCTCCAGCTCTGGACTGGAGAATCTGGAGGGAGAACACAGATCGCCAGTGAAGGGCTGAACATGTTCTCCACTGATCTCCTGAGTGTCATAAACTGTGAATGACCAGAGAGTAGCTGTGATCCTCTGAATTGCAGCTATTCTCTGTGTCATAAATGGACACCTATATGACTTATTAATGATTACACAGCTGCATTATTGTGTGACTCTTATATCTGCCTGGAGTTCAGAATTAAAGTGGTTGTAAAGGCTCCAGGTTTTTTATCTTCAGGCATTCTATGCCTGAAGGTAAAAAACACTCCAAATCTATTAGATTGCGAGGACATCTCCAAAGCACAGCACTTCAGATCACCCCACAGATTTTCGATCAGATTCAGGTCTGGGCTCTGGCTGGGCCATTCCAAAATTTTAATGTTCTTAATGGTGAAGCCATTGCTTTGTTGATTTAGATGTATGTTTTGGGTTGTTGTCATGCTGAAAGATAAAGTTCCTCTTCATGTTCAGCTTTCTAGCTGAAGCGTGAAGGTTTTGTGCTAATACTGACTGGTATTTGGAACTGTTCATAATTCCCTCTACCTTAACTACCTCTACCTTAACTAAGGCCCCAGTTCCAGCTGAAGAAAAACAGCCCCAAAGTATGATGCTACCACTACCATGCTTCACTGTGGATATGGTGTTCTTTTGGTGATGTGCAGTGTTGTTTTTGTGCCAAACATATCTTTTGGAATTATGGCCAGAAAGTTCACCCTTGGTCTCATCAGACCATACAGTAACACATTTTCCCACATTCTTTTGGGAGACTTCGGATGTGTTTTTGATAAATTTTACCAGGCTTGGATGTTTTTCTTAGTAAGAAAAGGCTTCTGTCTTGCCACTCTACCCCATAGGCCAGACATATGAAGAATATAGGAGATTTTTGTCACATGCACCACACAGCCAGTACTTGCCAAATATTCCTGCAGCTCCATTAATGTTGACTCTTGGCAGCCTCCCAGACCAGTTTTCTTCTCATCTTTTCAGCAATTTTGGAGGAAGGTCCACTTCTTGGTAATGTCACTGTTGTGCCATATATTCTCCACTTCATGATGACTGTCTTCACTGTGTTCCATGGGATATCTACTGCCTTTTAAATTTTTTTGTACCCTTCTCCTGACTGATACCTTTTCACAATCTGATGCTTTGGAAGCTCTTTGCGGACCATAGCTTTTGCTGTAGGATGCGACTAAGAAAATGTCAGAAAAGACCGACTAAAACAGCTGAACTTTATTTGGGTTTAATCAGAAGCACTTTAAATTATGGCAGGTGTGTACTGACTCCTATTTAACATGATTTTGAATGTAATTGCTTAATTTTGAACACAGCTACATCCCCAGTTATAAGATTATTTTCGTTTTTTATGTCCCCCCCCCCCCCAAAAAAAAATAAATTTCAGTTTGTTTTTCAATTCAGTTGTACAGGTTATAGGTCACATTAAATGTGGAAAGAGTTCTGAACTGATTTATTTTTGTTTAATTTTTTTTTACATCACAGAAACCTGACATTTTAACAGGGGTGTTTAGACTTTTTATATCCACTGTAAGTCTCTCCACATGACACAGACTGACATGTTGTTGGTCAGAGGTGCCCTGTTCCCATACCTGAACTGCAAGGCCCTACCCACAGCTGGTATTGAATCCACCCACTACATCACCCAACAAGGGGCTACAGGTAAAGGGCATTACACTTGCCAACACGCTAGAAGATAACTATCCTTCTTTTTTTGGGTTGTTTCTCCCACATACAACAATTTACAAGGGCATATTAGTGTATAAATTATGTGTGTCTATTAGGAAGTAAAAAAGCGCTTTATTTGATCCTTCCGTTTGGTAATGGGATAAACAAACCTACTACCTTTACTCAATAAATTGCATTGTGTACCTGTCAGCCACGGGTATGAGCCTACACATCTGAAACCTGAAATAGTCAACTTCACAGTCTCCTCGTCCTCTAACACCTACCCCACTAAACATCAGACAATTACCAGCAGAAATCTCCGAAACCTAAACCCAGCTCCCTTCCACTCCGCAACTGACCAGCTCTACGACAGCATCAACCCCCTGTCCTGCCGTGACCAGGCCACTGCTGTCTACAACAACTCTCTCTCATCCGCTCTAGACTCGCTTGCTCCCCTAACAACACGAAGCATCAGGCCCCGACCTCTAAAACCTTGGCAGACTGACCACACCCGAAATCTCAAACCACACAGTCGCGCGCTGGAGTGATTATGAAGTAAAACCAAATCCCACCAAGCGTTCACCCATTATAAATCTGCCTTCCTAACATACACTTCCTCCATTCACGCTGCCAAACAAGCTTACTTTGTCACCCTCATCAATACCTTCTCTTCGAGTCCTCGTCGGCTCTTCTCTACCTTTACCTCTCTACTTTCTCCACCCCCACCGCCACCCAGTGCCTCACTCACTGCCCACGAGATTGCACACCACTTCCAAAACAAGATCAACACAATTCGGGACATCGCCACTACACAGACACCCACCCCACTTAGCATTCCTCACACCATACCTCCCTCAACACTGTCCTCCTTTGACCTCCCTACCACCAAAGAGGTCCTTAAGATCTTCTCAGAAGCCCACCTCACCACCTGCCCCCTGGACCCTGTCCCCTCACAACTCCTTCGGTCACCCTCCTCTTCCATCCTATGCTCTCTCACTCACATCTTCAATCTCTCCCTCTCTACAGGTGCATTCCCCTCTCCTCTAAAGCACGCGCACATCACTCCCATACTTAAAAAACCCCCCCTAGACCCCACCAACCTTAATAACCTTAGACCCATCTCCCTGCTGCCATTTACCTCTAAACTCCTAGAACGCTTAGTCTAGAATCGTCTGAGCTCCCACCTCACTGACAACAACCTTCTCTATCCCTTACAGTCTGGCTTTCGCCCCCTACACTCCACCAAAACTGCCCTACTAAAGCTCTCTAATGACCTACTAACTGCAAAAACCAATGGCCACTATTCAATACTCCTCCTACTCCACCTCTCCGTGGCTTTTGACACGGTTGACCATCCCCTCCTCCTCAAAAAACTACACTCTTTTGGCCTCAGCGACTCCGCTCTCTCCTGGTTCTACTCCTATCTATCGCAGCGTTCCTTCAGTGTTACCTATAACGCTGCCACCTCCTCCTTACTCCCTCTCTCTGTAGGGGTCCCCCAAGGTTCTGTTCTTGGACCCCTTCTCTTCTCCATCTAAACCTCCTCCCTTGGTCACTTGATAAACTCCCACGACTTCAATTACCATCTCCAAGCTGATGACATGCAAATCTGTCTAACCCTCACCTCACCCCTTCAGTTTCCACTTGCATCGCTAGCCTACTAAGCGACATATTGGCTTGGATGTCACTCCACTTCCTCAAATTCAACCTTTCCTAAACTAAACTCCTTGTATTCCCCCCATCCCGTGCCCCCCCCCCCTGACTTCACCATAAATATCGCTAACACCATCATCAGTCCATCCCCTCACGCCAGGGTACTATGTGTAATCCTAGACTCCCATCTGTCCTTCCAGCCCCAGATCCAATCGCTGACACAATCATGTAGACTTCACCTCCGCAACATCTCCAAGATACGACCGTTCCTAACCCCGGAAACCACTAAGCAACTTATTCACTCCCTTGTCATATCACGCCTCGACTACTGTAACTCCCTCCTCACTGGCCTACCTCATCGCAGGCTATCCCCCCTCCAGTCTATCATGAACGCTGCTGCCAGACTCATCCACCTCACTAACCATTCTGTATCCGCCACCCCTCTCTGCCAATCCCTCCACTGGCTCCCAGTTGCCCAACGGATAAAATTCAAAACTCTAACAATGACATATAAAGCCATCCACAACACTGCCCCAATTTACATAACCGATCTTATCTCTAAATATCACCCAAACCGTACACTCCGCTCCTCGTAAGACCTTTTACTCTCTAGCTCCCTTACACTCCGCTCCTCGTAAGACCTTTTACTCTCTAGCTCCCTTATCTCCTTCTCCCATCTCCAAGACTTCTTCAGGGTGTCACCCATCCTCTGGAAATTGAGTATTGTTGCTGTATTGTCTCCCACTATAATGTAAAGCGCTGAGCAAACCGTTGGCGCTATATAAATCCTGTATAATAATAATAATAAATATGCTTCCCCACTACACTACTGCTTTGAAAACCTGTTCTCTCAAACTGCAGTTTTGACAAAAAGCCTGTAGGGGGACTACTTGTAATTCTAAAATATCAGGATAGACCTGGGACAGCACAGGCCAGGATGATGTTGAGAGGAAAATGCAATCTTTTTAGGTTATGCTCCTTCGTGTCCCTGGCTCTCTACCAAATATCCCTTTTAAATATGTTTCCAGAAATGATTTAGGATATCTTCTTGTTTGATATTTCTCAACCACACCTGTATCAATAATTGTTTCCCATCAGAAATTATGGGGTTGATTTACTAAAACTGGAGAGTGCTAAATCTGATGCAGCTATGCACAGAAACCAATCAGCCTCCATGTTTTATTGCCAAAGCTTCATTGAACAAGCTGAAGTTAGAAGCTGATTGGCTCCCATGCACAGTTGCACCAAATTTTGTACTCTCCAGCTTTCGGCCCCTTTCACACGGATGTTCCAATCGGGTCTGCCTGCCCATTTTGCAGGCGGACCCAATCAGAACCTCTATTCTCCTCTATGGAGTGGCCGCCGACATCCAATCCGATTTGATCCACCAAAAAGAGACGGATGGGGATCCATTCCCCTTCTGTCCATCAGATCGGATGGGATGGCAGTCGGATGGAAACGGACAGGCGGTCCATTTCCATCTGACCACCCATAGAGGACAGCGGGCTGTGTCTGTGTCCACTCTGCAGCAACGGAGCAGACACGGACCTGACATCTGCACGCTCAGCGGGGATCAGCAGAGAGATCCCCCCGCTTAGCAAGTGGATCCACTGACGGGTCTGCCCCATGTGAAAAAGGCCTTAATGAATTAACCCCTTTGTTACATAATTAGTCTGGCTGAAAAAAGACAAAAGTCCATCCAGTTCAACCATTAAAAAAAAAAAGAAAAGTTATAATCCTATATTACATAGTTAGTTACATAGTTAGTCTGGCTAAAAAAAAGACAAAAGTCCATCCAGTTCAACCATAGAAAAAAAAAAGTTATAATCCTATACCCACAGTTGATTCAGAGGAAGGCAAAAAAAACCCAGCAAAGCACGATCCAATTTGCGACTGCTGGGAAAAAAAATCCAACTCTTGAGGGAGTCTATTCCACATTTTCACAGCTCTCACTGTGAAGAAACCTTTCTGTGTTTGGAGATTAAATTTCTTTCCCTCCAGACGTAAAGAGTGCCCCCTTGTCCTCTGTGATGACCTTTGTGTATTAGCTCAGAAAATGGGCATTTTTAACTTGAAAGATTCGGCTCCTATTGAATTTCAAAGGGGTTCGACATTCTAACTTCTTTGAAGCTCACTGAACCATATACATACAGTATGGTGCCTGGCGGCCTGCTACAGTAGTTCAAATGGGGGGTTTACAGTCATCTACTTGTAGGGGCATAAAGAACTACTGAAAACATGTTGCAGAAAAAATGGGTAGCAGAAATCTTAAAGCTTTTTAAAATTTGGGTAAAACAGCAATTAGAAATTTGCAGGAAAAAGTAATACGGATATAATGACTGGAAATAAATCTGCAGCAGAACCATGTTTGGAAAAGCAAATTAAATGTGGTTTTATAGATATAAGATCAGTTATCTTATAAATCCTGGGGTCAAGTAATGATCATATGTCAGCCACTGTTACCTGAAAATCAGATGTCTATGGGTGGGAGCCAAGCCACTGTTGTTGAAAATCAGATGTCTATGGGGGCGCCCAGCCACTGTTACCTGAAAATCAGATATCTTTGGGTTGCGCACAGCCACTGATACCTGAAAATCGGATCTCTATTGGGGGCGCCCAGTCACTGTTACCGGAAAATCAGATGTCTATGGGGGGGGCGCCTAGCCACTGTTACCTGAAAATCAGATGTCTATGGGGGGGAACCCAGCCACTGTTGCTAAAATTCAGATATCTATGGGGGAGCCCAGCCACTGTTGCTATAACTCAGATGTCTATGGGGGCGCCCAGCCACTGTTGCGGAAACTCAGATGTGTATGGGGTGGAGGGGCAGCCACTGTTACCTGAAGATCAGATATCTATGGGGGGCACCCAGCCACTGTTACCTGTAAATCAGATATCTATGGGGGATGCCCAGCCACTGTTACCTGGAAATCAGGTGTCTTTGGGGGAGCCCAACCACTGTGGCTGAAACTCAGATGTCTATGGGGCGCCCAGCCACTGTGGCTGAAACTCAGATGTCTATGGGGGAGCCCAACCACGGTGGCTGAAACTCAGATGTCCATGGGGGCGCCCAGCCACTGTTACCTTAAAAATCATATGTGTATTGGGTAGAGGGGCAGCCACTGTTGCTGAACAGCAGATGTCTATTGGGGAATCAGCTCTTGGCTTAAAGTCTATGTGGGTTCCGAGTCACTGTCAGTTGAAAAACATATGTCTACTGGAGTCTCTAGCAACTGTTAGCTGAAAATCCCATCTGATCAGTGTTGTTCTCCTGGGAGCAGCACTGGCCTTTTGTTTCCATCTCTCCCCCTCCACCCTCCCCTTTTCTTTGAATATTGACCATCATGATGCTCTTGCAAGTCTTGCCAGCTTTTAACTGGTCATCCATAGTATGAAATATGCAAATAGAACAGCCATTGGATAGTGCATAGGTTACCTTCCCAAGGCTGAAGTAGATGCAAACCTTAACTGAGTGACATTTTGTTTACTGAAACTCAATGTATCATAAACAATTTCCATGTATTTTTTATTAAAATATTTGTTTTTACCTTTTTTCACTCTTGCTTGCATCTCAGTGCTGCTAATTTCTGGCAGCTTCTTTGCAGGTATTTCCTGTCTACATGCATGCACTCCAGAGATGGCTCAATGAGATGCATATGGGGGATTTCCTGCCCAGAGATGCATGTAAAAGGGGTGGGGATGCCTCTGATATCATTGACCTAATAGGACTACATAGTCATGTTAACATAATGACAATGATATCAGCAGCATTCCCATCCCTTTAGCTGAACAAAAGTGAAAACTCGGCTCCAGGTTCACCAGCCACACAGTGCTGCCATAACACTGGACAGATGCTGAACCAGCTCACAGCTGATGCTAAAGCCAAAACGAAGTAGGGAATGCCGCACTACTGTCGCAGAACTATGAGTAAGTGCTAGTATAGCACGAAACATGTCAGCGGGTCACCCTGCTCCTCCGATGCCATTACCTTAATGTCTTTACCCGGCTTGGTGATTTTCTAAATAAAGGTGATTCCTACAGTAGTACAGCCATCCGTTACTTTTCCTTCATCCCCATCCCATATGTTGTGTGCAGCTGTTGGAAGAAGAATCTCCCACCCACAGGCAACAAATGGCACTGGCAGAGATACTTCCTATGGGTTTGGGTGAACTGGGTGTAGACGGAGTTTGGAGCAAGCCCAGCTAGTGAAAATAATAGACCATGTCTGCATAATGTGCGTTGATTGGCCCCTTATAGTCTCTATAAGAAGCCTGTGTGACCGTGTGGGTCAGTGACACAGCTTTGTCACCTTATATCAGGAAGTGTCTGAAAAAGAACTGTCATGGCAGGATCACCAGATATTATTTTTAATGACAGCTGCAGATTTAAAAAAAATGGGAATTCACTTGCAACAATGGAATTTTAATGTACACCTGATAACTAAAAACTCCTAAAACCTTTAAAAGAGAAGTATGGGGTTTGTTTTTTTTCCCCAAAATATACTTACCTAGGTGGAGGCAGCATCGCTCTAAGGGTGAGAACTCAGCGATCACATGACCACTGATCATTGAGTACTCACCACTGCTGTGAGCAGAGAGCGGTGACTGTCAGTCACTTCTGTCTGCTCTGCCCCTCCATGCTCACTGGAGCGCTGGACTGTGGAGGGGAGGGAACGGCTGGCTCAGGCTCTCAGCAAATCAGGCTGAGCTAGGTGCTGCTCCAGACTCTGGGGTGGATCCCCACTTTAGCCTGGGTTCACACTTCTGCGGTGTGGCATATCGCATGTGATTCACATAGGAACCGCACCTTATTCCTGTGCAAATCACTTTTGAATTCTGTGCGGTACGATTTGAGCCATACATTTTGCATGGCTCAAATTGCACCGCATCCGCACCAAAAAAGGTGCAGGACCGTTTTTTTTGTCCGCAGTAGAATCAGATCACATGGGTATTCACACCCATGCAATCCGATTCTACACATCGCACCGCGTTTTGCAAAATGATTTATATGTGACAGCTAGGGCAGAAATCTCCTGTGGAGTGCAGCCTTGGATCTCTAGCCATCATTTCTGCTGAGAGATCTGCCTGTCTATGGGCAGCTTCTCTATATAACCAACTCAATAAAAAATCATATGTGCAAAAAGTCCAAAAGAAAGTCCCAAAATTATAAATGAGCTCCAATCCCAGAAACAGTGCTTGTCGTTGCCTAGCATCAGCTAGAGGGCCAGACAAACACGAGTAGTCTGTAAAGGGATTTTCAGCTGATGCTAGGCGACAACAAGTAACCGGCGAACACTCCACTTCATGGTCAGGCGGCCTAGGACTCGGGAAAATAATGGTGCCGCCGCCAACGACCTCACACACTCACACTGCCTAACACGAGTAGTCTGTAAAGGGATTGGCATCTTTTGGCAAATTGACATATTAAGCAAGTTTGCTTTACACGTACTAACAACTTCTGTCCTAAAGAATTGGATGTCAAGTACAGATATAGCATAGGAAGGATGCACCCCATCTTTCTAGCTTGTTTGACTCTTTAGCCACACCAGAAAAGAATCCACCCAACCTGGTGAGTGGGGATTGGATTGTCAGTCATGGATGGTGTGAGCACTTTTGAAAATTTTTTCTGGGATTGGAGCACATTTGTAATTTTGGGACTTTCTTTTGGACTTTTTGCACATATGATTTTTTATTGAATTGCTATATATATATATATATATATATATATATAATTAAAGATAGATAGATAGATAGATAAAAAAAATTTGCGCTATGGAGTGTTTACATATTTATTTGATTGGTTTTTGCTTTCATGAGCAGCAGCATTTATATTTAGATTATATATATATTTTATTTTCTGGCGCAGGTTTATTTCATTTATTCTCTATATAACCAACCTCCCCCATGGTGTGTGCTGTGCTTTCCTTCTTATTCTTGAATTACCTCGGTGTTCCCAGTCACACAGGCAGGCCTTGTGTCATGTTCTCCACCTGTGATTAATTCATAACTGGTTCTTCTCAATCATTTGCCAACCCGTGTACCTGGCGAATAAAAATACCTCTAATTGTATTTAATTACACCGTGCCTACAGCTCCTGTACTGGTATATTTTTATAACATCACAAATACTGGCCTGGATGATTGTAACTCATCACACATTGCTTCCTGTCACACTGTCTGCACCATTCTGATCACATTTCACTTTTATTAGCACTGACAAAAACAATATCACATGGAGAGATTTGTTGGGAGAATTTTCAGGGGCTACAGAGATACAGAGGCGTAGCTGGGGGGGGGGGGGCAGGGGGGTACATATGTACCCGGGCGCCAAGGTACAGGGGCGCCAAAATAAGGCTTACAACATTACATTATAATAAGTGAACAAGGGTAATAAATCGGTCACAAGATCACTGCAGCGGCTGCAGCAGACGTGTCATCTGATACATCTACCATCCACAGTGATGATGCTGCCTGCCAATCATGAGCAAGTATTAAAATATTCCAACATCATGTGAAATTTGGGTTACATTAAGGTTCAAGCCTGAAAAGTCCTCAACAAAATCTTTCCCTGTTTTACTTCGTATCATGTTTGGGACGTGTTATAAATATTTTTCTGTGCAAATGTCTAAGGCCCTGGTGCCCAACCACATGCGGCCCTTTGGCACTTTTGTGCAACCCTTGGGCCCCTGCAGACACTAACTTGTGTTTCCATAATTCCCTCTTGTAGTGATTTTTTAGCAGCCTCATGTAATATGTCTCCTGAAGCTAATCCCCAACATGTTGTCTCCAACATCTCCTGTATAGCATGTTCACAGTCTCTGACAGTCTCCTGCAGCATGTCTGTCTACTCTGACCATTTCCTTTATTATGTCTGTGCCCTCTAACCATCTCTTGCATCATGCCCATAGTCTTTGATTATACAAAGTAATATCAAAAATTTTAGAGACTAGTTTAGTAACATGCCAACAGATGGCAGGACAAGGTTGCATGCACAGTCACAGGGATCACTGACCTTCACAAGTCAGTGTGCCAAAAGACATCATCATGTGTACATCAGGAGCTGTGCAACTAGTGCTATTCTGACCATGTGTGTTGCCACATCTGCTATTTCATCATGGACAGCAAGTTAGAACAAAGAGCAAACGTGAAATTCAACATGAAACTGGGAAAATCCACCACAGAGAATTTTGACAATGAATATCGGAGGTGTTTTGAGTGGCACAGGCGCTTCAAGAGCAGAAGAACATCAATAGAAGATGACAAGAGATCAGGAAGACCAAAAATATTGAAACTGTTTGGCAGCTTGTGCATGATGATCGTCGCAAAACAATCCACAACATTGCTGCCATTGTCGGTATGTCATATGAAACAGTCCAGGCAATCCTCATGTGTGATTTGAACATGCATCATGTTGCTGTCAAGTTCATCCCCAGGCTGCTGACCCAAGAGCAGAAGGAACACTGTGTTGAAGTCTGCCAAGAACTCCATCAGTGTGCCGTGGATGACCGTTCTTCATGCTGAGGGTCATTACCAGTGCCAAAACTTTGGTGTACGCAAAGGCGGACTGACAACTCATGGGGGCCCCGGGCAATAGGGGATCATGGGGCCCCTGTGTCCTTGCCCAAACTCAAAAAAGCCTATGAAAAAGGTACCAGGGGCATCTCATGGGGCCCCCTACTGACGCCGGGCCCTTGGGCAGTGCCTGAGTTTCCAAATGGTCAGTCCACCCCTGGGTGTACGAGTTTCATGCAGAATTTCACATTTGCTCTTTGTTCTAACTTGCTGTCCATGATGAAATAGCAGGTGGTCAGAATAGCACCAGTTGCACAGTTCCCGATGTACACAGGACAATGCCTTTTGCCACACTGACTTATGAAGGTCGGTGCTCCCTGTGACTGTGCATGCAGCCCTGTGCTGCCATCTGTTGGCTTGTTACAAAACTAGTCTCAAAACTTTTTTGATACCACCTCGTATCCTGTTATGTGTCCAATGTCTCTGATACTGAATATTCACTAGATAAACAGAAAACAATTTTTGCTCTCATTGTGATTACTTTATACCTAGAGCTGCACCTATTTCACTTCTGAATACTAAGATGAACAAAAAATATATACACATGGAACAAGTGTGCTACCAGATAAATAATTAAGTTATTGCTAAAAAAAACAAATAAATGAGAACAGACCAAAAGTACAAAATAGATAATATACAGTATAAAGTGCACTGCCAACTGAATGATTTGATAAGTGCTGAAAATCAAATATATGTGACCATTCCAAAAGTCCAATATAAATTACAAGTGGAAGCAATAAAAATATAAATAAATAAAAGTCCATCCACTAAATATTAATGAAATGTGCAGGTTCCTGGGTTCACCCACAACAGCGGGAATGATGGTGTAGGAAACACTCAAAACAATCTTGTGCTCTCCACCATAAATGAACCTCTTACTGGATGCTATGGATTTCCAGCAACAGATACCAATCATGTGCCCTAACAGGTGCCTCTAGATACCCCATGGTGATCTTTATCCAACAGTCAAGCTGAGCAGCTCCAAGATGACAAACCCAGACAAGGCCATTTGTATCAACCACATTGGAGGAAGAAAACAGGCCACAAATATCTATAATTAATATTCACTGAATTTTACATGCGGCCCTTTGGTGATTTCGAGGGCTGCACTTTCAACAAGAAAGTTGACCACCACGGGCCAAAGGCTTAGCTCACACTTGTGGCTGAAGGGTGGTAAAAACATGTGGTTAGGCCGCATTTTACCAAGTACCCTCACCCTCCATCCCCACTCCTCCCCATGAGCTTCAGTGGAAGACAGGTAAGATATCAGCCCTAATTTCTCATTGGAGACCCCTTATTTCTTATTAAAGAGAAAGATAAAAGAATTAAAAAAAATATTATATCATATAGAGGACTGTTTGTCCTTTATGAATATAAAGTTCTAGTGGAAAAAATGTAAAAAATAAACCTAAACACATAAAACCCCCTCCTCCCCCCAAACATTGGCTGCAGCCACTAATCAACAAACGTTTTCCAGTGTATCTATTGATCAATTTCTGATGAACAGGGAGGGCCACATACAGATCGAAATTTGTCCAGTCCCTGCTAAACCAGCTGAATTTTCATTGGCCTAGGCCCAGCTTAACATTTCCAGACTTAAAAAAAAAAAAAAAGTTTTTTCATGAAGATACAGAAGATCGTTTGTTTATGAGAGTCATGGTGGCTCATTCCTCTTTATACAGATCTGGGAACAGTGATGATGACACATAAGCCGGCCATACACGGGTCAAATTCCAAAAGAATTTTCTTTCGAAAATCTTTTCTAAGAATTTTCATTTGAATTTCGCACCATAAGTGGGGCACAGGAACAGCTGATTTTTGAGCAACCATCAAATTTGAGTGATCGGGCATGTTGGAAATTTTTTTAAAAACTAACAAATTTATAATCAATGATGGGAGAATCGTGCGAGAAATGTAATCAAAAAAGAAATGAACATGAGCTGTGACCTGGAAAGAAAAGAAAATTCTTGGCCATGAAAATTCTATTCTGTAGCAACATGAGGTGAAATTAAAGGCTTGGTTGGTTGAATTTTTAAATCAACGGTAGCACCTTCAGATTACAAAATGCACAAAATGTCCGATTTTCGAAAGAAAATTTGTTCGGAATTCGACCCATGTATGGCAGGGTCAGATCTAGCCTATCTGATTTGGGAGTGCAGTAAAAAACAACAGGGACCATAATGTCAATAGTGTGACAGAGATGCATAGAACCCGTATTCCCTGTTCACTCAGCACGCTTCTGTACCACGGAGTCACAACCCGAAAGTAACATCTGACAGATAGTGCAGAGGCAGAAGGGGGGTGAATAGAGAGCACTAGTATGCATTAAGACAATTAAACAGAACCTGTGCCCCTATGTCAGGTGTCTTTATCAGAGTCCCTCCTTACATCAGGAATCCTCCTCAAACTTTCCTCTTTACATCAAGGTACCTATAAGAGTCCCCCCTTACATTAGGTCTCCTTACATCAATCACTTCAACAGAGTGCCCCCTTACATCAACTGTCCAGATTGCCCCCTTACATCAACTGTCCAACGTGCCCCCTTACATCAGCTATCCCTATCAGAGTACCCACTTACGTTAATTGCCCCTTACAGACTGTTCCTTACATAAATTGCTTCAACAGAGTGCTTCCTTTCATCAACTGTCCCTATCAGAGTTCCCACTTACATCAAACTATACCTATCAGAGTTCCCCCTTACATCAACTGTCCCAATCAGAGTTCCCCCTTACATCAACTATTCCAATCAGAGTTCCCCCTTACATCAACTGTCCCAATCAGAGTTCCTCCTTACATCAACTATTCCTATCAGAGTTCCCCCTTACATCAACTGTCCCAATCAGAGTTCCCCCTTACATCAACTATTCCTATCAGAGTTCCCCCTTACATCAACTGTCCCAATCAGAGTTCCCCCTTACATCAACTATTCCTATCAGAGTTCCCCCTTACATCAACTGTCCCAATCAGAGTTCCTCTTTACATCAACTATTCCTATCAGAGTTCCCCCTTACATCAACTGTCCCAACCAGAGTTCCCCCTTACATCATCTATTCCTATCAGAGTTCCCCCTTACATCAACTGTCCCAATTAGAGTTCCCGCTTACATCAACTATTCCTATCAGAGTTCCCCCTTACATCAACTGTCCCAATTAGAGTTCCCTCTTACATCAACTATTCCTATCAGAGTTCCCCCTGACATCAACTATTCCTATCAGAGTTCCCCCTTACATCAACTGTCCCAATTAGAGTTCCCGCTTACATCAACTATTCCTATCAGAATTCCCCCTTACATCAATTGTCCCCATCAGGTCTCATGGATCAGTTGGATGCACTCTCAACAGATCTGAGGGGGCACAACTGAAATCTGGGGGTGCCTCTCCCACCCCAGCACTCCCCTAGATCCAGGCCTGATGAATGGCCTGCACTAGCCATATAATACATTCTGAGGAAGACATCAATGCCCAGCAATTTATATGCAGCCCAGGAATCGCATTTCTTCAGGATTTCCTTTGTGAAGACTCTTGTATGAATGTCTTTAGTTTGAATTTTAATCTCTCCTATATTTTTCAACTGAGGAAACTGCCACCTTAGCCTCAGTTTGATCTGCAACTGCCATGGTGCTGCACATGTGATCAGGTGACACCACCAGCCATCTGATGGTTTGACAGTTTGGTTGAGAACACAAGCAATTGTGACAGCGATTCCTGGCATGCCAGGAATGTAACACTTTTTGTAAGCTGTTAAATGGGTGAGTTTAGTTCCACTTTAAGAATCTCAAGTAAAATTCAGTTGATTAAATCATACCTTTCACACTGTTTACAGTAGGACTGGGAGCCGTGTACTGAGCTGTGGGAATGTCAAGGTCACTGATTGTGTTCTCACATTGTGCAGGCGGCTGTAATTGTTACAATTATTAGGTTTTGCACCCATGCTGAGTGTACCTATGCATCCACATGCCTAAAAACATAGCTGCCTTATTGTAAAGAAATGCTGTGCATTCATGTATGATTCACATGTGATCCGGCTGCAGTGCGATTTCAGCCCATTCTTTTGAATGGGCTGTAATCACGATGGACCGCACCAAAAGTCGTGCATGCACTACTTTTAATGCAGAACAACTGGATCCTATGGTGCTTCTGTACCATGCAATTCAGTGAAGGGAAACGCACTGCGACCTACGTTTGGGGTGATTAGCATTGCGCTGCAGGTCACAAGTGCAGTGTGTTTTGTATGCGATTGATGGAAGCACACACGGAACGAGGGTTTCCTGCAGTATGTCCTGGTGTGAACTTATGTGTTTTTTTCCAGCATAACACAAGGCAATGCAGGGCAATGCAGGTGTTCTTTGTTGCATGTGTGGGTGCATTTG